>NW_007258204.1:41817-77844 GCF_000164805.1 Carlito syrichta | reverse complement strand
GTGAATGAGATTGTGCTTTTTATTTGGGTTTCTGTTTGTTTATTATTGGTGTAAAGAAATACGATTGTCTTTTGCACATTTATTTTATACCCTGTGACTCTGCCAAAGTCCTTTATCAGTGCGAGAAGGCTTTTGACCGATTCTCTTGGGTTTTCAAGGTACACAATCATGTCATCTGCAAAGAGGGGTAACTTGACTTCCTCTTTTCCTATTGAATACCCCTGATTGCCTTCTCTTTTCTGATTGCTCTAGCCAGGACTTCCAATACTATATTGAACAGGAGAGGAGAGAGTGGGTATCCTTGTCTTGTTCCAGTTTTTAGGGGAAATGATTCCAATTTTTGTCTGTTTAGCAGTATGCTAGCTATGGGTTTCTCGTAGATGGCTTTTACTATTTTGAGGTATGTTCCATGTATGCCTAGATGTTCGAGGGTTTTTATCAAGTAGGGGTCCTGGATTTTATCAAAAGCTTTTTCTGCATCTAATGATATGATCATGTGGTTTTGGTTCTGACGTCTGTTGATGTATTTAATTACATTTATTGTCTTGCAAATGTTGAACCAGCCTTGTGTCCCAGGGATGAAGCCTACTTGGTCATGATGGATGATTTTGAGATGTGTTGTTCAATCCGGTTTGCTAGGATCTTGTTGAGAATTTTGACCTCTATGTTCATCAAAGATATTGGCCTGTAGTTCTCTTTCTTTGTTGGGTCTTTACCTGGCTTGGGTATCAATGTGAGTTTAGCTTCATAAAATAATTTGAAGAGAGTTCCATCTTTCTCAATCACCTGGAATACTTTCAATAGGATTGGTATCAGCTCCTCCTTAAATGTCTTATAGAATTCTGCTGGAAAACCATCTGTTCCAGGGCTTTTTTTTTTTTGTAGGTAGTTTTCTTATTACGTAGTCAATTTCCTTGATTGTTATTGGTCTTTTTAAGGTCTCAATTTCTTCTTGTTTTAACCTAGGCAGGTTGTGTGATGTCAGAAAGTCCTCCATTTTCTTAAGCTTTTCCAGTTTGTTTCCATACAAGTGTACATAGTAGTCTCTAATGATCTTTTGCATTTCTTCAGGGTCAGATGTGACTTCATCTTTTGTGTTTCTGATTGTATTTATTTGGGATTTTTCTCTTTTTTTTCTTGGTCAGTTTAGCTAGGGGACCATCGATCTTGTTTATCCTTTCAAAGAACAAGTTTTTTGTTTCATTGATTTTTTGTATTATCTTTTTGTCTTCTATGTTCTGGATTTGGGCTTTTATTTTGGTGATCTGGATTATTCTGCTGAAGTTAAGGTTTTGGTGGTCTTGTTTTTACATCTTCCTAAGGTGACTTGTCAGGCTGTTAATTTGTGATCCTTCCATTTACTTCATGTGCGTTTGTAGAGATATGAATTCCCCTCTTACTACAGCTTTCATGGCATCCCAGAGATTTTGGTAAGATGTTTCTTCATTTTAATTTGTTTCTAGGTATCTTTTAATCTGTTTTGATTTCATCATTGACCCAGGAGTTGTTTAGCATCATGCTGTTTAGTGTACATGTCTTTGTGGGTTTGGGGGGAAGCTTGCTGGTGTTGATGTTTATTTTTATTCCACTGTGGTCAGAGAAGGTGCATAACAAAATTTTGATCTTTTGAAATTTGTTTATCCTTGATTTATGACCAAGTATGTGATCGATCTTAGAGTATGTTCCATGTGGTGATGAGTAGCATATATATTCTGTGGTCATTGGGTGGAGTGTTCTGTAGGTATCTATGAAGTCCATTTGGTCAAGAGTCACATTGAGGTTCTGGATCTCATTGCTGATTTTTTGTCCTGATGATCTGTTTAGGGTTGTGAGTGGGGTATTAAAGTCCCCAGCTATGATAGTGTTAGAGTCAATATCTTTCTTGAGTTTTCCTAGAAGCTTCTTTATGAATGTTGGCACTCCTATGTTGGGTGCATGTATGTTTAGGATAGATATTTCTTGTTAATGGAGTGAACATTTTATCATTATGTAGTGGCCTTCTGTATCTTTTTAAATTTTTGATAGCGTAAATGGTATTTTGTCTGAAATTAAGATCGCGACTCCTCCTTTCTTTTGTGTTCCATTTGCCTGAAAATTTGTTTCTCATCATCTTACTTTGAGTCTGTGAGTGTCCTTTCTAGTGAGATGGGTCTCTTGAAGGCAATATATTGTTGACTGGTGATATTTTATCCATTCCATTTTGCCAATATGTCTTTTCAGTGGTGCATTTTGTTCACTCATATTCAGGCTAATTATTGAAATGTGAGAGTTGGTCCCTATCATAAGGTTCTTATAGAGTTGTTGTTGTTGTTCCTCTTTGTTTGTTGTCTTTCTTTTGGTTTGGGGTTGGTTCATGTGTGTTTTACTCTTTTTCCTGGACTCTTGTGAATAATGTTATTGCTCTTTTTTCCTTTTCTTCTGTGCTTAGTACTTTCTTAAGTGTTTCTTTCGAGGTGGTGTAGTGGCAGTGTAAGTTCTTAGGGATTGGATATCTGGGAAAGATTTTAATTGTCCCTCACTGATGAAGCTTAGCTTGGCTGGGTAGGTTATTCTTGGTTGAAATTGTTTATCTTTTAGAGGTTTGTAGATGGGGCTCCAAGCTCTTCTAGCCTGCAGGGTTTCTGTAGATAAATCTGCTGCTATTCTAATTGGTCTTCCATGGTAGGTGATCTGGCCTTTTTCTCTTGCTGCCTGTAGGATTTTTTTCTTTTATACCTACTTTGTTTAGGTGAATTATTATGTGTCTGGGAGTTAGTCTTCTCATTTGTTGTCTTGCAGGGGTTCTCTGAATCTCTTGTGTTTGAATTTTTGTGTCACGGATGAGATGAGGGAAGCTTTCTTCAATAATCTCATGGAATGTTTGTTCCAAGGAGGCCTCTGTTTCTCATTCTGCTTCAGAAAGTCCAGTTACTCTTAAATTTGGTCTCTTGAAGTAATTGTTCATTTCTTGAAGGTTTTGTTCTGTCTTTTTAAGCTTCTTTTCTATGTTTTTAGCAGTTTGGGTTAGTTCTATATTTTAGTCCTCAAGCTGTGAGATCCTTTCTTCTGCTTGGCTAATTCTGCTTTCCATGCCTATCAGTTTTTTATTTATTTTATTCACAGTATTCTTTACTACTGTTATCTCAGTTATCAACTCCTTCCTAATTTCTTCTTGTCTCTCTTCAATTCTTTTTACTCTCTCCATTAATTTCTTGATATCTAGGTTTATAGTTTGAGACCAATCATTCTGGGGGCTCTTCATTGTTTGCATTCTGAAGTCAGTTTTCTCAGTGTCTGCCCTCCCAGGAGTCTGGGAGAGACCCATATTCTTCTTTTGGTTTTCTTCAGTTGTGTAGATTTCTCTCTCTCTCCCCCTCTCCCTCCCCTTCTTTAATTTCATTTTTCAAGGAAGGTGGGGTTACTTTTACTTCTTTTGTTCAATCTCCTGTTCTTCCTTATGAGAGTCCTCTGACTTTGTTCACTTTTGAGGCTGGAGTGTGGGCTGGGGGCTGTACCTTTTGCAGTTCTGAGGTTTAATTGAGGGGGAAGCTGTGATTCAGAATCTATCTGCTGATCCCAGTATCCACCAACAGGTGTATGGGCACACTAGAGCCTATTTCTCACTGCCTTACAATCAGTCCATGCAGTGGGGTGTAGGTTTGCTCCCTGGAACAAAAGGAGGTATGAAAAAGCAAAATAATGGATGAAGGGGGGTCAAGAGGAAGTTAGAAAGAGAGAAGAGCGAGAGGGAAAACAGACATACATACCAACTAATGGGTGAAAAAGAGACACAAGGCCAGAGACAAGTGAAAAACAGACACACAAACAAAATTCCCTAAAGCATACTGGTAATCACAGAAAGACAGTCCAATAAAATCATGCCTTTTGATGCATTTTTGCCCAACACAAACAGATAGTCTTAGAAACCAAGGTGGAGGCTCCACATGGGTGGGCAGGGCAATGAAAATCTCTGCCTGGAAAATGGCCAAGGTGGGCAGCTCCTCTTTTGAGGATCCTTTCTCTCCACCCGCCCTTTCTCTCTGCTTGTCCTGGTCTGTGGGCGATCCACTATGATGGGCTGTGGTGGCATGTCAAGCACTGGGGATCAGCGGCACAACTGGGCGCTGGATCTGGTGTACCACCAGCGGCCTGGGGTGGAGGAGGGAGCTGGGAACTCCCTCTTCTGGAGCTGAGAGCTGAGAGTGTCTGGTCAGCACCTCCTTAAAATACATTGTTCCCTTACACAACTGTGGGGTCCCATGCTGGGTGCCTCGACCAGAGCGAGAGTGGGACCAGAGCTCTGAAGGGCAGGTGGTGAGCGGTGACAACAGCTTTGGGCCCTGCACAGGGCACTTCAGCCAGGAGTGGAGCTAGTATCTCTGAGGGGTGGATGCCTAGAGCTTCCCTGGGTGACAGTGGCTTGGAATAGGGCTGGGCGGGTGCCCAGAACCCACGGTGGGGAACTGGAACTCTGAGGATCAAGCACCAGGCTGCTGGGCCGGGATCCCAGTCAGGGAGGGAGCTGGCAGTGGCTGGGTGCCAGGCAGATCAGTGTAGCCAGCAAGGGAACCCAGATCTCCACAAGGCAGTATCCAAGGTCCCCAGGTGAGATGTTGTAGCTGAGGCAGGAACTGGGATCTCCATGCCACTGGAGTTCGGGGCCACCTATGGTGGAGCAGCAGCAGCCGGGGGGTTGCAATAGCCGGCCTTGCATGGGACTGAGGGTCTCTGGGCCTCGGACCTGTGCGGCTGGCTGTGGGCAGGAGGCTGGGGGAAGGAAAGCAAGAGTCTTTTTGGGAACTCACTTTCGAAGAATCTCACAGTTCCACCTATGCCATCGCCATCTTACTGGAACTCCCAGCACTATTCACAATAGCAAAAATGTGGAATCACCTAGGTTCCCATCAGCACTGGATTGGATAAAGAAAAAAATTTGGATAAAGATATAAATCATGGAATACTATGCAGTTATAAAAAAAGAATGAAATCAAGTGTTTTGCAGCAATATGAATGCAGCTGAAGGCCATTATTAGTGAATTAACACAGAAACAGAAAACTGAATATTATATGTTCCCATTTATAAGTGGAGTTGACCACTGAGTACACATGGGCACTGGGGACTCCTAAAGTGGGGAAGGAGAGAGAGAGAGAGGGACATAGAAATTGAAAAACCAGTCATTCTTACCACCTGGATGGTAGCTGAACAGAAACCCAAGCATCACTATTGCACATTGCAGCCATGTACCTTAACTGAACACGAATACAATTTTTTAATAACATAGAACTAATCCACATCTATAGAATTATGTGGGCACCATTTCTGGCATATGGGTATACAAAGGATGAGATTTCATAGATTTTTTAAAAATCAACTTTGATTTTTCTCACTATATGAAAACGTGTGCATGTATGTGTTCCTTTATATTAAAAGTGCTCACCTGCTCAGCTTATTAATATTGCTTATGCAAAGAATATCTGGAAAGAGTTAAAACGCATTTGAAAACAAAGTCAATTAAATACAGCACAAATGTTTTAAAAATAAAACAATATTGAGACTTCAAAAAGTTACTCATGTATTTTTATAAAATTACTTAATTTCTAAACTCAGTACAAATTTCATAAAACTCAAAAGACACAAAATGGTTTTGCATTATCTGCTTTACTTCTCCAATTTACTGTGACATTTGAGGTCAGGGTTCTTATCAATATCCATTAAACACTGGTGTGTTGTAAATGAGAACACCATCAGTCATATTGTCACAATTAAAAAGAAAGGGAAAACTGTTATCAAAAAATATCTCTCATCATCTACAAAAGACAATGGGGTGGATACATAGAAAAATAAGTTACAAATAAATGTAATTCATTTTTATTTTATCTGCCTAGTTATTTATCTAAATTTCTCTCACTCTACATTTCTCTATCTTATACCTGTATCTATCATCTCTCTCTCTCTCTCCATCTATCTATCATCTGTCTTATCTATCTATCTATCTATCTATCTATCTATCTATCTATCTTCTATTTATCTCTATCATCCATCTATCTAATCTATCTACCTAATTTACTTACCCAACCCAATCTCCTCCCCACTTTCCTCTTGTCTTCTTTCCTCAGAAAATTAAAAACCCTTGGGAAAATTCAGCCACGGCAATTTGTGCCTGTGTGTGGGTGAAGTGGAGGGTGCAGATAACTGATCTTTTTAATTCATGTCTTTTCTGTAGTAAATTTAAGAAATCGTATTAGATTTCTTTGTGTGTGTGCCTATGCAAAGATTGCAAGGTTATAGGTAATTGCTATTTGCATTTGCTTTGTAATGTTCACGATTTATAATAGAAACTCTATCTTTTTTAGCATGTCAAGGACATAGAAAAATGCAAGTAAATTAAAGAAAGAAATCAGAGCCAGAAGACTGGGAAATTGTAGAAAGATTAATAATATCATTGGAAATCCAATTTGCCTGCACAGAAAATCATATTTCCTAGGAGAAATATTAATATCAGCGATGTCTAAATGGGTTATTTAAAGATTACATTTCAAAGGATGGAGGAGTTAGAACAAAAACAAAGTCAAATAAATAACGAGTAATATTGCAGAAACTTGAGATCTTACTGATGATTAATTGCCACCTACTTAAATACCTTTTGATGATGGTAAAATGCAAAAGAACTTTTAGAGTCCTGTAGCTTAAAAATATTTGTGGGATAATTAAGTACATTTTGTTTAAATTAGACCAGATATATCTAAAATAACCTGTGGTACCAGATAACGAGCAAGAGTCACAATGGAAAAGTATGTAAACTTAAGACACACATTCAGGCTCTTAAATCTGATCTCTACAGAAAGGACAATGATGATATTTATTTCCACGGATAAGACTTATGAACACCACTGTCTTTTCATGTCATTTTATTCCTTTTAAAATGTTAGCATATTTTCAGGAAAATTTATCCAGATATTGGATTACCTCTGTCTCAATAATTTCATATATTAGAAATCTACAAATATGGCAACCACATTCATTTTATGATAATTCTGCAGCAGTTTATAGACACATTGTACAGTTTATGTTTTTGTTTGCTTGTTTGACTTTGCAATTTCTGAATTACTAAAGGCAATCCAGCTCTCCCACAAATATATTTTTGGGAACTGTGTTCACCATCAGCAGGTTTTAATGTATGCTGGAGTTTTAGTTTATAAGAACTAGACAGTGTGATCTTTCATTTCTCTAATTTATTTCATCAGGGAATATAAAAACAAATTCATGAGACTGTATTTACATGTTTAAAAATTTCCAGGAGCTTTTCGGCTTTCTAGTCTGCTCCAACATAGAAAGGTAAAGATATTTTTCATAGCAAAACAGCTTGCAGCCATGTTTTTCCTACCAAAATCTTGTTTATTTATCCTTCTTCTCAAGAAAGAACCCTGATCTTCAATTATACCAATCCCACTTTCTACTTACATGTAAAGGGCAAAATAAAAATTTCTCCAAATTCTTGGAATTTTAATTAAAACAAAGTTCCACTCAGTAATAATGGTGAATGTTTCTTTTTTTTAATCTTAGTTCAGTTCTTTTTTTAGGATTTCTATTATATTATATCATGACACTGTATTTATGTTTTTTGATTCTGTAACTAGATTTTAAACTCCTTGAAGCCAAGAGCTTAATCTTTACATTATACTTTTCTTTATGGTTCTCTTATGCAGAAAGAGTCAACTGACCCAAATATCAGGTCTTTCATTAATATTTGTTAACTAAGCAATAAGAGATTATTTCTTCTTCACTCCTTTCGTTCCTCCCACCCCAGCCTCCCAGTTTTCTGAGTAGACAGAATTGCAGGTGAGTGCCATCATGCCAGGATAATTTTTTGTAGACAAGTCTTTCTATGTTGTCTAGCTTGTCTCAAAACTCCTGGACTCAAACCGTCCTCCCAGCACTGGGATTACTGGAGTGAGCCACCACGCCTGGCACATTGTTGCAATTCCAATGTTTGAGTTAATATTGAACTGTGTGTGAATAGTTTCTGCTAGTAAGGAGAAAATGAGAAAATAAAATATTTAATTTAGAAAAGAACACATTTTTAATGATAAATTGGGTGTCGTGACCAAGGGGAGTCCATAGTTCAACGATTTTTCAAAGTTTTCTAAGTTTGAAGCCTGAGAGAATAATGTTGCCAACCTTTATGAATTTATTTTTTGGAGTACAATTATTTTTTGTATTTTTGCCTTTTGAGATTTTGGTGTATTGGAGGGACTGGAATTAATTTTAAGATGGATGTGGGGATGTTCACATGTACTCAAACCAGAATGTGGACAGAAATAAGGGCAAAGGCTGCAGCAGGACATGGCGGAACTTGCTGAGACCAGGAGGCCACATCCCAAACGCCTTGTTGAGATCTCATTCTTTTTATGAAAAGAAGTCATCAAGTCATCTACTGAAAATCAACAAGAACATCTTGGGAACAGAAAGAAGTGAGAAATTCTGGCAATTGTTCACATTACAAATACCAAGCTTAATTATAAATACTAAATTTAAGATATCACCTTTATCAGTGCAGTATTATTAACATTACTTAACGTTACTGCTTGGCAGTCAGCAAAGATTTTATTTTATTTTATCTTCACAAGGTTATCAGGTAGGTACTATTATTTTTCCCATTTTACAGGATCATGACTAAGGATTTGAATAATTAAATAAGTTGCCAGAGGTCATACAAAAAGCAAAGGTGAAGTTTTATTTGAATTTTAGCTAAACTCAGGCTTTTGCTTTTAACTATCATAAAATATTGATATACCAGGATTTACAAATATTATCAATTTTATCCTCATTTTAACTAGTTTTTTCCATACACTAAGTTGTAAATGTTTACTATTACCTGCTTTAAAAAAATAGACCAATTAAACAAGTATAGCTGTTTCACAAATAATAAATCTCTCTCTCTCTCAATATCACTTTTATCCTTCATAAAAAAGAAAAAATAATAGATGAAAGTGTTTAACATTAAAAACTCAGTGCAAATGTCTCTTTGGGGATATCTATACAACATGAAGATGTAATTTGATTATTTACCTTAACCATTCTATTGAATTGAGAATATGCTATGTTTACTTTATGTATTTCTGTGACATCTCTTCTGAACTAAGAAGTAAAGATGTAAGATGGAATACTACTTTAATATTTGTCTGCAAGCAGAGAAATGTCTATACTTACTGGTACAATACCTATATGAGACAGCCATTTTTGTCAGAGATGATATTGATTAGAAACCATCAAAAGTTTTTCATTGTGTGTGAAGATATATATATGGCTATGATATCAACATATAAACGTAGAAAGACAATTACTTCAGCTGATGCAACCAGTTGATTCCCAGGTCTTCTCTTTCTAGTAATTTGCAGGAGAATGTACTTACTTGAGATGGAGTACAGTATAAATGTTAAGAGTGCAGTTTTTTTGTTTTTTTTAAGTCAGAGTCTCACTCCGTCACCCAGGCTGGAGTGCTGTGGCACACTCGTGGCCACCCCAGGATCGACTTGCTGGGCTCAGGCGATCCTTCCACATCAGTCTTCCAAGTAACCGGAACTACGGGCAGGCGCTACCACACCCAGCTAATTTTTTTTTGATATATTGTAGAGGGCTCACCAAGTTGCTCAGGCTGGTCTCAAACCCCTGGGCTCAGGCAATCCTCTCGCCTCGGCCTCCCAAAGTGCTGGGATTACAGGCTTAAGCCATCACGCCCAGGCTCAGAGTCCAGGTTTTGAAAGCAGACTGCATAAGTTTGGATTCCAGCTCCATCACTTCCTTATCACAGATCTAAGAGAAAAAATTATTAACCTTTTCCTGCCACAGTCTTCTCACCTTTAAAAATGGACTTGTTCACACATAATACTACCTACAGATGAGTTGTTATGAGGAGTCCATGAGTTAATAATCGTACTGTTCTTAGTGTCCGGTGTATACTCAGCTTTAACTCTTTTTTTTTTTTTTTGAGTTGGAGTCTCACTCTGTCGCCCAGACTGGAGTGCAGTGGGCGCTCCTGGCCACCGCAGCCTCGGCCTGCTGGGCTCCGGCGATCCTTCCGCCTCAGTCTTCTGAGTAGCTGGAATTACAGGCATGCGCAACCACGACCAGCTGATTTTTTGATTTATTGTAGAGATGAGGTCTCGCTGCCCAGGCGGGTCTCGAACCCGCGGGCTAACTCTTATAATCAAAGGTATGCTTGAGATAAATATTGAGTGTTACCAAAAACTGGAAAATAATTCTCCACTGAGACCCAGAATAGCATTTCTCAGTAACATAGAACCCTGGTAAAAACCTTGTCCCAGGCCTGCTGGGTCTTACCCAGACTGAAGTTTCTGTGATTACTACGTCAAAATGTGCTGCTTTCTTCCTGCTGGTCTACAACCTCAGATTTCAGGTATGATCTGAAAATTGCAGGTCAAGAAATGTGACATACCTTTCCTCATAAACCAGAGACCTGGGGAAGAGGAGGTTATCCATCCTGATTAGTGTTAAAGATGCTAAGCAAGATGAACCTCAGGTCTTGAAAACAAATCTCTACTTCGGTTGCCATTTTCAGGATTTGAATGCTAATTTATACACATGTTTTATTTTCTGATGGAATGTCAATTTTATTTTAGCAAGAAATGAGCTTTTTGATGAAAGAGCCAGTATCTTCAAGTGTCAGATTCAATATTCACGTTGATACTAGGTAATTTCCTGCAGAGCTACTGCAGGTATTTGTCTTTCTCATCCTAAAGCACTTAATAAGATGAACACAGTACTTGTTGCATTGGCTTAAACTCGCCTACTCTATACAATACTCTACAGAATGACAAATAACTGCATAATTTTGGAAACAACGTAGCTGAAACCGGTTCGGAATAGAAACATCTGAGATCATCAGGAAGAGGAAACATTTTCCTTATATGGATTTTCAAAACAGTTAGGCAGAAAACCTTTTTGTTGTCCTTTTTGAATTTTGTGGCTCTACTTCAAACCTTACAATTTATTTTTTCATATAGGAGGATGAGGCAAAACATACTAGTGATGTGTTTGAGTTTACTGGAGAACTGCAGTTCTAGCCACACAATGCTAATGTGTCTGTTTTGTTGCAAGGATGGCAGTGAGTGAAAAAGTGATGTGCAGAGACCTCTAGAGACTGGAAGGCTTAACTACACTTAATGCTATGCAGATATGCTTCAATGCTGTACTGTAATTGAATTACTCGGGGAGCTATAACACAGCTATAAAGGGAACAAGGTACTATTCTATTCCTCGTGATGTGGTTGGAATCAGTGTTCTCAAAAGCCTTATGCTTTTGGCTATTTTCCCCTTAATGAGTTAATTAAGGTAAAATATGCTTTACATTTGCTCTACTGCAAAAACAATGATTAAACCACAGATGTTCATACCAAAAATATAAATTATCAATGTGTGCAGAACATTTAATTTTAGAAAAAAGCATAGTAAGCATTCACTTGCTGCCGCAACATAAGGATGTTTTATTGACCTTATATTTCCTTGTTTTGGAAAACAAACAAACAAACAAAAAAACCCTTGTGTTACTCAATTTATCATTTTTTGGGATATATTGGAGATTTCTTTTGATACCATTGACTGTGCCTGGAAGACTTTTTGAAATGCTTATGAATAATTTTATAAAAGCTTATTGTGATATAAATGAAACAGTTTATAATGTGGTAAACACATTCTGCAATCAATTTTGTCCCTTTTTTAGCTGATTTTTGACTCTGTATGTTAAGATGCGAATGTTGACTACTTCCTGCTGCAAGGAAAGAGATCAATGAAATATAACTGCCCTGGTTCTGACTCTATTTCTGTCTGTATTTCCATTTAGTGCTTTCTCTATCTGGCAGTCTTGTATGTGTATATTCACCATTGATATATGTTAGAGTTATGCCAAAAAACAGAACTGGTAGGGTGTGTATTTGTGTGTGTGTGTGTGTGTGTGTGTGTGTGTGTGTGTGTGTGTGTGTGTGTAGGGGGAGAGAGAGAGAGAAAGAGAGAGAGAGAGAAAAAAGAGTTTTATTTTATTTTATTTATTATGGGGTTATGGGGTCTGGTAAGTCCAAAATCTGCATAACAAGTTGTTGACAGGCTTGCGATTCCAGGGAAGAATTGCTGTAGTCTCTAGTCCAAAGACAATCTGAAAGCAAATTTTCTTTTATGGCCTTTAACCAATTGGATGAAATTTATCCACATTAAGGAGAGTCATCTGTCTTACTCAATGTCTACTGATGTAAATGTTAATCACATCTGAAATATGCCTTCCTCACAATATCTAGACTAGTGTTTAACCAAAAACTGAGTATCATGGCATAGTCAAGTTGACACATGAAATTGACCATCATGCTGATAAATTTGATAACGTTATACAATTTGACCAGTCCAAATGAACCCAGACAAACCAAGGCAAGCAGACTATGAACACAGATATGCACACAAGTAATGCAACTATATGACAACTAGTGATTTTTTGATTATTTATGCTGTGAATTTTACCTAATCACTGTAAAATACTTCTCAGCAAGAAAAGTATTATGTGCCTGTCTTGCAGTTGAAATTGCTGCTACTTGTTGTCTCCTCTACCATATCTCTTACCATTGAGTCCATTTTAAGAAATAAATCAGAATTGAGAATTCCATTATTTTCGTAATTCACATTCAAGTGCTCAAGTGTTAGCTATTGAATTGGGGTTCATATATTTTCATCAATTAAAGTTTTCCCCTGTGGAAATGTTGATTGAGGTATATTTCCTTTGTATTTCAAATAAAAATGGATAGATACTGATAGTCAGATATATCATTTAATATCGGTCAGGTAAAATGAGGACAACACATTTGCTGATAACCTTTCTTATTTAGCCCTAAATAATTGTCTTCTACTGATACTAAAGAAGGTGCCCTTTGAGTTTGAAATTTGGTTTTAATTAATAATACACGTGTAAAATATTTGAGATATATCAGTGATGCTATCTCCAGCCATGACTACATATTTCAACGTGAGTTTGGTATAGAATACTCACTGATTTTGTCCTTTAAAATACATTAACACTATTTGCAAATAATAAGGTAGCAAATTTATGCAAGTACTTTCCCCAACATTTGTTTTTAAATATACATTTGCATTCTCTGAAGATAAAATGACTAGAATATGACTGTGGACTCAGTTGACTAGTTCAAAAAATTCTTATGCACATGAAGTAAATTGCATAAGGTCATACTGCAATTTAATGTCCCTGCCAGAGGTAAAACCTATGTTTACTAGTTTCAAATACAAATTTGTATAATCACTTCAGATTTACCAAGTAGGGATCAGATAACTGGAGAAATGTTTATGTACTTTTTAAATGCTTATATTATTTTATTTATTTTTCAGTTTATTAAGGTATAACTGACAAAATTTTCAAATAATCAAGGTGTACGATGTTATGATATAATATACGGTGTGAAATGATGATCACATTCAAATTCATTAACATATTAATCATCTCACATAGTTACCATTTTGTATGTGTGTTTGGCGGGGGAGACATTTAAGATTCACTCTCAGCAAATTTTAAGTAAACTATTCCATATTGCTAACTATGTCACCATGCTGTACATTACATTCCCAGAACTTACTTGTCTTGTAATTTAAAGTTTGTACTATTTTTAACGCCATCTTTCCATGTTCTCCACTCTCCCAGCTCTTGGCAACCACCTTTCTCCTCTCTACTTCTATGAGTTTGGCTTTTTAAGATTCCACATATAAGGGAGATAATACTGTGGCTAGCTTTCCGTGTCTGGCTTATTTCACTTAGCATAATGTCTTCCAGGCTCATCTAATGTTGTTGGGTTTCTCTTTTCTTTGAATGGCTGAATAATATTTCATTATACACACATATATATGCACACACACATGCATATCTATTACACGTTTTCCTTAGTCATTCATTTTGCTATATACCTCTTAATCTCTTAAAGACTTAAGGAATGAGGTAACCCTCATCTACATTCTATAGGTAGAAATATATTGGAGTCTTTACAAATGTCTGATAAATCTAATTTAATAAGTCCAGTAAAACCCATATTAAGATAAATGGGCAACAGTTCTCTATTCTGTTTTGCTTTAAAGCTAAGTAGGTTATTAATTTAGTTTAAAGGTAAACTGCAGTCATGGTATGCAGTTAAAATAAAAACAGAAATGAGCACAGTGGTAATAAAAGTAGCAATTAAAAGTACTGGGGCACAGATTTCTGCCAAAGTGGAAAGTACAAGTCAAGAAGTAGGTCACTTGTGAAGGATAACGATCAAAAATCATGACAATCACAAAGACAGATTTCTTTCTTAGCCTTCTTTCCTCTCAAAGTAGGAACCATGTACTAAAGTGTCTAATGCAGTAATAAGTCTGGAGTAGCTGCTAATTAGAATAAATCATCATCAAAGCTGGCAGAAATTTGTTTGACACTGATAGAGGCCATCTTGCTATAAATTCAGGCAAGGTGTGACTGACTGAAAAATGAGATGCATTTCTGAAGCCAAATATGTGGGAAAATGCAAGGGTCTCAGTAGGTATAGCCTTTTCTACAATGAGAGCAGAAGTTTGTGCTGAGTTTGAAGTTTGTGCAAATAAGATATAAGCATTCATTATCTCACTACCCATTTTCAGGGAAGACCCTCAAATATCTCATTTGTAGTAGTCACATTTGTTTTTTATATATATATCTGAGGCAAAGAAAAAGACAAGAAGAAATTATTTTGAAATGTTAGGCAAATCTTATTAAATACACATGTACGCATTGCAGAAATCCATCACCTAATCTATACTCATATTTCTGGGAAACTACCACGCTGCTCAAAATTCCAAATACAGAATGATTCTGCCACCCAAAAGTAATATGATGTTCACATGTATCAGCGTTCATTAATTTTTCATGTTCTTAAATTTCATATGAACAGAATCACAAATAAGTGCATTTTGGTGTTGGGTTTTCACCCAACCTGTTTTTCAGATTCTTTAATGTTCTTATTTATGGGAAATATATTATTTGCATTATTTTGCAGAACTCCCTTGTTTGTGAAGAAAAGGAAAACATAATTTTTCCATTCATTTTTGTATAGATGGAATTTTTTTTCCAGTTTGAATTTTTTAAAAAGTTGTGCATAACATTCTTGGATGTGTCATTGCAATTAGTTTCCTTAGGTGTACACCAAATAGTGTAATTCTTGGATGACAGGATAGGTATCTACTTAACTTTATGCAAAACTGCAAAGGAGTTTTTCAAATGACATGTCAGTTTACCCTCCCATGATCAATGAGGGGGATTTTTTCTTGCTCCAAAACCTAACCCTTAATCTTATCTACAAGAGACTCACTTCAAATGTAAGGACACGCATAGACTGAAAGTAAAAAGATGGACAAAGATATGTCATGCAAATGAAAACCAGAAATGAACCGGATTAGCTATATTTTTATTGTATATCTTATAAAATATATGAGAGAGAACCCCCCCAAAATCTGGAATTTATTTATTTAAAAAATGCGTATTTATTCTTACATGTTTATACTTCAATCACTTTCAAAGTGCTCTCCCTTTGATGCAATACACTTTTCCCACTGCTCAAAACAGTTTTTGAACTTACAATTTTGATGTTGTTGAGTGCTTCTGCCGTTTTTTGTTTCACCTCCTTCACAACAGCAAAACGTTTCCCTTTGAGGATTTTTTCAACTAGGGAAATAAAAAAAAATCACTTGGGGCAATTTGGGGTAAATAGCGAGGGTGAGGTGTGGGCTTCATGCCATTTTTGGTCAAAAACTGCTGAATACTCAGCACCATGTGGGCAGGTGCACTGGTAAACAACCCACTGTGAAACGGGCAAACACATTACAAGAATCTTCAAAAAAGTTCACTGAAGTCAAATGCAATCTCTCATAAAAATGGCAACTGATACACTGATACTGATGGTTTTCCAGAACACTTAGCTAGTGGGGTGACCAGTCCTACAAGAAGACTGCCCTCCAAAAGATAATTTTTTGGTTCTTCCTTGTACTTTAAGCCAAACATTGTAAAAAGAGACAAAAGGGTCATTATATAATGACAAAGGGGCCAGAAACAAGAGGATATAGTAATTATTTATTCATATACATATATTCCACATTGAAGTGCCCAAATGAACAACAAAAAAATGTTAATAGACCCAAAAGGAAAGATAGACTGCAATACAACAATAGTAAACAACTTTAACATCCCACTTCCAGCAATGGAAGAAAATCGACAAAGAAACATTGATGTTAAACCTTACTCTGGACTAAATGGACCTAATAGACATTTATAGAACACTCCATGCAACAGCTGCAGAATACACATTATTTTCAATAGCACATGAAAAGAATTCTTCATAATATATCATTTATCAGGCCACAGAAAAGGTCTTAACAAATGGTTAAAAATCAAAATGACACCAAGATGTTTTTGTTTTGTTTTGCTTTTACTATATTAAAATAAGATTAGGTATAATAATGGAAAACTTTGGAAATTGTACAAATACATGAAGATTAAAAAATATGCTCCTGAACAACCAATGGGTCAATGAAATAAAGAAATTTAAAAATGTCTTAGTTAAATAAAAATTAAAACACAACATTGCAAAATTTAGGAGATACAGCAAAATCAGTTCAAAGAGGAAAGTTTACAGCAATAACACCTACACTTAAACAGTAAAAAGATTTAAAACAAATATCTTATCATTTTACCTCAAGAAAATAGACAAACAGAACAAATTAGTGTCATTAGTGTAAATAAAGAAATAATTAAGATAGAAATAGAATAAAGATTAAAAAACCACAAAAAATCAATTGTCAATAATTTTTTTGAAAAGATAAGCAAAATTTTTACAAAAGAGAGGTGACTCAAAAATATAAAATCAGAAATGAAAAATTACACAACTGATACCATAAAAATATAAAGGATCATAAGAAACTATTATGAACAAGTTTCCATCATCATATTAAAAAATCTAGAAGAAATGAATACATTCCTGGGCACATGCAGTCTACCAACATTCAGTCACAAAGAAATGAAAAGGCTGAACACATCAATAATACATAAGGGGAGTGAACAAGTAATGAAAAGTCTCTCCTTGAAAAACATTTAAAACCTAATTGTTTCACTGATGAATTTAACCAAACATTAAAGAAGAACTATTATCAATTCTATTCAAACTATTTCAATGAATTAAATTGGAGAAAACATTTTCAAGTTTATTATTTGAAGCCATAATTACCCTGATACCAAAACCAGAGAAAATCACAACAACAAAGAAAACTAAAGGCCAATATCTCTGAAGAACATAGATGTAAAAATTCTCAACAAAATACTAGCAAAACAAATTCAACAGCTCATTAAAATATCATTCATCATGATCAAGTGGAATTTATCTCAGGAATGCAAGGATGGTTCAGCACACACAAATCAATAAGCATAATAAATCACCTTAACAGATTAAATAATAAAGATAATATAATCATTTAAATAGAAACATAAAAAAATATTGGATGCAATTCAACAACCCTTCATAATAAAAACTCTCAACAAATTAGATATAGAAAAAACATACCTCAATACAATAAAGGTTATATTTGACAAACCCAGAGGCAAGATCACACTGGATGAGGAAAGTCAAAAGTTTTCTGCTAAGATCTGGAAATAAGCAAGAATGCTTCCTTTCACCATTTCTATTCTATAAAGTGCTGAAAGTCACAGCCAGAAAAATTAGACAAGGAAATAAGTAAAGTATACAAAATGGAAAAAAGAAGTCAATTTTTCCTACTTGCAGATAATATGATCTTATGTAAAGAAAACCCAAAAACTTCTCCAAAAATTATTAGAACTAATAAGCAAACTCATTAAATTTGTAGGATACAAAGTTTATTCTTAGATAATTTATTTTTATAGCAATTATTAATAGGATTGTTTAATTGATTTCTTTTTCAGATAGTTTGTTGTTATATAGAAACACTAATTTTTTCCATGTTAAAAACATTATTTCACCAATGTTTTATATTTTTCTTTACAGAGATGTTTTATCTGCTTGGCTAAGTTAACATACAAAAAATTGGTGTTTCTAAATAACAACAAACTATCTGAAAAAAGAAATCAATTAAATAATCCTATCTATAATTGCTATAAAAGTAAAATAAGTTATCTAAGAATAAACTTAACCAAGGAGATAAAAGATCTCTATAAGAAAACTATAAAACACTGGTGAAATAATTAAAAAAGAACACAAGCAAATGTAAAGATATTCTGTGTTCATGAATTGGTAGGAAAAAAATTGTTAAAAGGTTTATAGTACCCAAAGTGATCTATGGATTCAACGCAATCTGTATTAATATAATGGTGACCTTCCGATAAATTTTTAAAAAATCTTAAAATGTGTATGGAGGCCGGGCTCGGTGGCCCAGTCTTTTGTCTCAGCACTTTGGGAGGCCAAGGCGAGTGGATTGCCTGAGCCTGTGGGTTTGAGACCCGCCTGGGCAACCTGGGGAGATCTTGTCTCTACAATTAAAAAAAAAAAAAAAAATTAGCTGGGCTTAGTAGTGCACACCTGTAGTTCTGGCTACTTGGAAGGCTGAGGTGGAGGGATCACTGGAGCCCAGCAGGTGGAGGCTGCGGTGGCGGTGAGCAGCCCACTGCACTCCATCTTGAACGACAGAGTGAGACCCCGACTCAATAAATAAATAAATAAATAAATAAATAAACAAACAAACAAACAAACAAACAAATAAATAGAAAGGAAAAGAAAATTTATATGGAACTACAACAGCCAAAGCAATCTTGAGCCAAAAGAGCAAAACTGAGGGCGTCACACTTCCTGACTTCAAAATATACTACAGAGCAATGTTAACCAAACAGCATGGTACTGTTATACAAACACATAGACCAATGGAACTGAATGGAGAACCTAGAAATAAATCCATGCATTAACAACTAAAAAGGTTCCCAAAACACATATTGGGAGAAGGACTCTTCCATAAATGGTGTGGGGAAAACTGGATTTCCCCCTGCAGAAGACAAAAACTAGACCCCTATCTCTCATATGCAAAAGCCAACTCAAAATGGATGAATATTTGGATGTAAATCCCTGTGCTATTATACGACTAGAAGAAAACTAAAGGGAAATATTTCATGACATTGGTTTGGGAAAATTTTTTTTTGTATAAGACCACAAAAGCGCAAGCAACAAAGGCAAAAATGAGTAAATGGGATATCAAACTAAAAAGAGTAAAACAACCGGGCTCGGTGGCTCAGCCTGTCATCCCGCGCCTTGGGGAGGCTGAGGTGAGCGGATTGCCTGAGCCCGCGGGTTCGAGACCCGCCTGGGCAGCGAGACCTCATCTCTACAATAAATCGAAAAATCAGCCGGGCGTGGTAGCGCGCGCCTGTAGTTCCGGCTACTGGGAAGGTTGAGGCGGAAGGATCGCCGGAGCCCAGCGGGTCGAGGCTGCGGTGGCTGGGAGCGGCCGCTGCACTCCAGTCTGGGCGACAGAGTAAGACTCCGACTCAAAAAAAAAAAAAAAAAAAAAGAGTAAGACAGAGTGAAAAAAGACCCCTACAGAATGGGAGAAAACTATGCACATATATAAGAATGTGTAAGAAACTCAATTAAATAGCAAAAAAAAAAAAAATCTGATTTTTAAAATTGTATGTTTTCTATATGCTTGATAATTAATTTATTGAAGTACTTTATACAGTCTGAATCTAAATCCTTAGTCAATTTCAACCTATTGTTTACTTTTTCATTTACTTCACATTGTCTTTTGCTGAGCCAAAATTTTGCATATTGATGCAGTCTAACTGATGATTTTTTTCACATGTGTTTTCTGCTTCTGGAATCTTGTGTAAGAACCACTTGTGAAACAATTTCCAATGTTTTTCTAGAAACTCTGTGGGTTCAGCTTTCACATATAAGTATAAAATCCATTTAGAATTAATTTCAGCATACGGTATGTCTAAAAGTTCATTTTTTCCAAATGTATATCCAGTTTGTTCATTTTTTTTGAGTTGGCGTCTCACTCTGTCACCAGTCTGGAGTGCAGTGGCATGCTCCTGGCCATCGCAGCCTCGACCTGCTGGGCTTAGGCAATCCTTCTGCCTCAGCCTTCCAAGTAGCTGGAACCACAGGAGTGTGCCACCACGCTCGGCTCATTTTTTTGATGTATTGTAGAGACGAGGACTCGCCAAGTTGCCCAGGCTGGTCTCGAACCCCTGGACTCAGGCAATCCTCTCACTTCGGCCTCCCAAAGTGCTGGGATGACAGGCGTGAGGTACCGCGTCCGGCCTAGTTTCTCCAGTATTTTTTTCCACATTGAATTGCATAGGTGTCTTCGTCACAAATTAGTGATTATATATGAGGATCTTTTTCTGGATGCTGTTCTGATCCATTATTTGTTTGGTTCATTTTTTTTTTTTGTCTTTGAATTTTTATATACGTTTTAAATTATCCTTGTTGATTTCTACAAAAATAACAGTTGGAATTTTGATTGGGATTTTTATTTTTATTTTATTTTTTATGAGTTGGAGTCTCACTCCGTCACCCATACTGGAGTGCAGTGGCCGCTCCCGGCCACCGCAGCCTCGACCTGCTGGGCTCCTTCGATCCTTCTGCCTCAGCCTTCCTAGTAGCCGGAATTACAGGCATGCACTACCACGCCCGGCTGATTTTTTTTATTTATTGTAGAGATGAGGTCTCGCTGCCCAGGCGGGTCTTGAACCCGCGGGCCCAGGCAATCCACTCACCTCAGCCTCCCAAAGGCGTGGGATTACAGGCTGAGCCACCGAGTCCGGCCGATTGGGACTATTTTAAGTGTGTAGTTCAATTTGGATAACTGATGTTTTTAAATGTTATTTTGCAATCCCTGAACATAGTATTTATTCTCCATGCATTTAGATCTCATCTGAATTCTCTCAGAAAAGTTCTATAGTTTTCAAAGTAGTGGAACTTCAGTACCTTTATCTAATATAAAGTATAAACTCTCCAATACTTATTTTCTTTGAAATATTTAGCAAAAATATTTGATGTTCATATTTATTTTGCTTTATCTGAATGATATATCCCTGTATTGGCTGGGGAAAAAAAAAGATTACACTAAATTTCAAATTATCTTTTCCGTAACTCAAAAGACTAATTGTGAAGTACTCAAATTAACCTTGTTTCTTTTCCTTTACTTTTGTCCTTCAGAAAATGTTAATTAATAACATTTAACTAGCAATTACTTAACTAATATTAGTAATAAATTGAGCGAAAACTCCATTTGAAGAATTATCTAGATATACACTATTCAAGTGAATATTACTATACACAGAAATTATTACATGCGACATCTAGGAAATCTAATGTTCAAATTTTCTCGACTGAGTGCAAAATTAATTTATCTAAATAATTGAATATATAATAACCTGGGGTTATCATTTGAAGGGTGAGCCTATTATAGCCTACAGGATTTCCCTACCAGGTTTTAGGAGCCCATCAGCATCCGTGTACCAGCTAGCGTTGTTGTGAGAGGTTGTGTTCAACTTCAGTGAATTATTTTTTTTTGGAGATTCTTTCAATACATCTGCCCATTTCATAACAGGTGATTTAGGAGTACACCTGCCCACACCGCACTGAGTATTCAGCAGTTTTTGACCAAAATCTCATGACCCCCATGCCCAACCTTCCTATTCACCCAATCTGACCCCAAGCAAAGTTTTGTTTTCTTTTCTTTTTTCTGTTTCTTTTTCTTTCTTTCTTTCTTTCTTTCGTTCTTTCTTTCTTTCTCTCACTCTCTCTCCCCCCTCTCCCTCTCTCTCTCTCTCTCTCTCTTTCTTTCTTTCTTTGCTTCCCTGAGCTAAAAACGTCCTCAAAGGGAAATATTTTGTCAATGTAGAAGAGGTGAAACAAACAATCAAAATAACAAAAGTACTAAACGGCATCAAAACTGACAAGTTCAAAAACTGTTTTGAGCAGTGGGAAAAGTATCTTGATAGGTGCATTGCGTCAAAAGGAGAAAGTCTTAGAACACAGTTCAGCCCAAGGCTGCGGTGACTGAAGTTTAAACATGTGATGATAAATATGCAGGTTTTATAAATAAATTCCAGGTTTTTGGGGGTCCCGTTTGTAGACAGCTGCTTTGTCCAAAGTATCACCTTAGATGGTAGCCCACATTAAGTGACTGGTCCAAGTTAGGATATAAAGTCTAAATTCGTATGAATAACTCTGAGATGTCATTTCTCTAGTGCTCCCCATAACATTGGCTGAAGTTGTCAGGCTTAATCTAACTTGACTTCTTTACCCACTTCTGCTGCTTCTCCTTTCTTTCCAAGGGCCTTCCTCAATAAGAATCTTGGATGTTAAATTATCTCAGAATCTGCTTCTCACTGGAACAAAACAAAGCAAAACAAAACAAACTTAAAACAATTCCTTTTATTTGACCCACAACACTTTTGCTTTATGTAGTTTGAGTTTATATTATTTGACTTGTACAATTTTATGAACAGCATATGCTCATTGGGTGTTAATTTTTACCATTATTAAATAATCATCTTTACTCTTTGGGGTGACTTTTTTCTTCAATTGTATTTTGCCTGAGGTTAATTATTTCTATTTCTGTCTTATTTTTTATTTCTTTTTGTTCATTCCTTTGTTTTTTACACACCTCTAATACTTTATCTTAGGTATTTATTTTATAGATAGCACATATTCAGATATTTAAAAATTCAATTTAATAGTGGCTTTTTCATAGAGGAGCCGAAATCCTTAGTATTTGAGGCTGTAATTTATATGCTTAGCAATATGACTTCCTGCTTGTGATTCTTACTTGTATTTCCTTTTTCTTCCATTTCTTGCTATGTGGTATATATTTAGTTTTTACTTATATTATTCAGTGAATTAAGAGGCATATGCCACTCTTATATTTGGCGATGGTTAACAAAGTTTAACATAGGCACCTTCGCTTTTCAAAGCTTGGCAGACAGTATGTGGGGGAACTAACTTTCTAACCAAAAGAGCATAAGTGGTATATCTCTTGTGCATTTTAATTTACACTTGATCCTAAGAAACTCATTATAGGAAATGAGTTTTTCGACAGCTCTTCCTTAGTAACATAAGGCAATGAGCAATTTAGATACACAAGAACATTTTACATTTTTGGATCCAAATTTAGTAATTTTAGAATTGTTTTGTTTACATTTTTTATACAACTAACGCTAAACTAACTCAAATATAGTTTGATGTTGAAAGGAACTGAGCTCAGTTTGTGAGTATTTATGCAGCATCCCTCTTGTAAACCAAAATAATTTCACTGAAATCAACCATAGTTTACTTAACAACACATTTAGAAAATACTGCGTATGTTTTCCCAGCAAAGAAACCATTCAGAACACACAAATTTGATGTTTCTGCTAACCTTTTCATCAAATGCTGTTTCAAAGAAGATGTGAGAAGATTAGCAAATGATTAGTTTAAACTTTCTATTTTAGTGTAATCAAATAGTTCACATTTCTAGACGGCATTTTTTTTTTTTTTTTAAATCGACCAGTATTATTTTCTTACTCAGCCCAGCTGTTTTTGACAGACGAAATAGTGCAATTTGGGAAGTGGCAAAGGAAGTTTATAAACTAACTACAGAGATGGAAAATTACCTCCACTGCTAAACACCAAGAGAATCTACAAGATAAGAGTAAAATGAAATGCCACAATTCACAGCACTAGCATAAGACAACTGCACATGGGAGGCTGCTTCAGTTTTTGCTTTGGCTGTATTATAGTCTATTTCAACTACATTTTTATGTGCTAATTGCACTACCAACCAATAATTTGTGTTTACCTGTTTTATAAGTTCGGTAATATTATTTTATTTTTATTGCTTAATCTAAGCATTATGATAATTACTCGATGAGTTCTAGCATAAGTAATTAATTACAAAAGCAGCAGACATATATATAAGTGATGCAAAATTAGTATCCATTTTTATTTATTTTTATCATGTTGTATAAACATACACTATATAGTTTTTTAGTTTAATATTTTTGACGTGGAAATCATGTATAAATGTAGTGCTTTCTCAAAAGATTGAATTAGCCATCAATCTAAACTTTACTGCAATATATACTATGTACATATAACACAACATTGTAGTCCTATTAATGTTATAAGTCTGATAGCATACAACAAAGTGGAATTATTCCCAAATTCAGATGAAGTTAAAGGATGCAATGCTTGAGTCATCATTAAAATTACAAAATGCTAATTGGCCTATGAAATGGCCTCAATTCATCAGTGACATTTTGCAATTTTTTTTATGATAATGGAGGGTAGGAGAAAGCCATGGGAAGCTGGAAGACTTAGATGAATTTAGCTAAAGAGATACAAGATTTATGGGCGAAGCTGGATCCACAGAGCAGGGGCAGAAACACAACCTGGTTAGGGTTTTTTTTTTTGCTCCCTGAATTTCCCCTGAGGGTGCTCAGGTAATGGTGAGACTCTAGGCAGAGTGAAGCTTAACTCTTGTGAAGACACTGTCCTTTTATACTCAGTCTGCACTATCTTTCTAGAAGAATGTATTGTGTACTATTAAAAAGTGTTACATCTTATTAATTAGCAGTACCGGATACCTGATTATTCAAGTGAAAACCTTGAAGTGCCTGTGTTTGATCTTCTTATTTCTATCACTACTCTCATTCCATCTATCAATCACATTCAGTCTATAATCTCAAAATATGCACTCAATCTGACAACTTCCCACAGTCTTAACCCTCGTACTCCCTGCATCCTCCACAAAAGTACAAAGGACCATCATTTCTCTCACACATTTATGCCTCTAACTGGTCTCCTTAGTTCCAATCTTTCTCCTTTTTGGTGAATTTTTCACAGAGCAGCTGAGACATATTATTTATTTATTTATTTGTTGAGTTAGAGTCTCACTCTGTTGCCCAGGCTGGAATGCAGTGTCATGCTCACGGCCACCATAGCCTCTACCAGCTTGGCTCAGGTAATCCTTCCACCTCAGCATTCCAAGTAGCTGTAACTTAGGTGCGTGCCACCGTGCCCAGCTAAGTTTTTAATTTAGTGTAGAGATGAGGTCTCGCCAAGTTGCCCAGGCTGGTCTTGAACCCATGAGTTCAGGTAATCCTCTCACCTCGGCCTCTCAAAGTGCTGGGATTACGGCCGTGAGCCACTGTGCCTGGCCTGAGATATATTTTAAAGGAACAATCAGATCACGCTTCTTTCCTGGTCAAAACTTTCAATAACTTCACTTCTCACTCATGACGACATCTAGAGGATGATGTCATCTAAACTGGGATAGCTAACCTTTTGACTTCCCTGGGACACATCGAGTAACCTTTTGACTTCCATGGACCACACTGAGTAAAGAGGAATTGTCTTAAGTCACACATAAATTATATGCTATACTTAGTGTACATACTTAATAAGACTTTTAAAAAATATTTTTCTTATAAAGTTTAGAAAAATGAGAATAATATTTTACCTTATTTTTATAAAACTAATCTATCAATGTCCAATTTTATAGAAGTGGTCACAATTCTTAGTGCATTCTCAAGGTATTTGTCAGAAATGTTTGTTCGAATTTTGCTCTTCATATGCTTCATAATTGAAAACAGCTGCTCAGAAATGTATGTGCTGCCAAAGAGTGATGTCATAAATAAGCTGTGATTGTGTGCTTCAAAAATGGAACTCCACATGGGATCATGAAGAAAATAAAAACTAAAAACCACACGATGTTAAAAGGTTTTGTGCGGTCTCTTTACTAGCTGTCCTGGACTGTGGGTTGGACATGTCTGATCTAAACACCTTATGACAGTTCTATATTAGACTCTTGATAACATCATCTTCTACAACTCTCCATCCCAATCTTAATTCTGTGTAGTCATAGTATTTTTTATATAATTTGTTGAATGTACCAAATTAATTGTTAGCTCAAGTCCTTTACAATTACTGTTTTTTCTTCTTTTATCCTCAAATTTCTATGGATTTTCTCCGGGCTTGTGTCAAGTTCAGGAGGTCTCTGAGACCATTCCAAGTTTCAATAATTCACAGGAATTCACAGAACTCAGAATAACCATTATACTCACGAGCAGGGTGTGTTTCAGTGAAAGGATATTGATTAAAATTAGCTATGGAAAAAGAAGGGCGAGGTCTAGAAAAACCAGGGACAGAGCTTCCATTTACCTTCTTGGATAGTGTCAGTGTTCGTTTCTCCCTGCCACAATGTATGACAACATGTATGAAGTATTTTCAGCTGAAGAATGCTCATCTCTACCTTGGTGTCCAAAGATTTTATTGGGAATTGGTCACATAGACAAGGCCGAACACTCACATGGCTGCCCTTAGTCTACAGCACCTTTAGAAGTTTACCTGATACCATGTAACCTATGACCTCCATCATAATTCACATTGTTAGCATAGAGTATCTAGCATGGCTCCAGACCTTAAGGTAAACAGATGCTCTTAAAAGGCAGGGCATTCCAAGGGCTTACAGGTTACTTCCTAGGGTTGGGGGCAAAAAACCAGACTTTGCTTTGGGCAGCATTAATTTTTTGCTCTACAGCTTGCTTCCTCATTTCATTCAAATCCTTCCTGTCAACATTTATTAGAAAGCCTTCCTTAACCACATAATCTAAAACAGCCACTAGCTCCATCACTCACTCCCCCATTGTGCCTTATCTGTTTCCTTATTTCCCTTACACACACAAAAAGACACGTTTATTTATTTATTTGTGGTTGTATACTCAACTAGAACCAAAGCTTCATGAGGGCAGGATTTCTCTCTCCTTTGCTATTTTATCTCTACGGGGTAAGGCCTGAAAAAGTATTTTTAATGACAGAATCGAAAACCTAAAGATGCAGTTGATTCAGTGTGTATAAACCATGTTTATGCATTTATCTTTATCTATCATCTATCTATCCATATCCATATAGAAATCTCTTCAACAAGGTGTAATATGGCATTAAGGTTTGGGGAAAAAGGGAAAGAAAATTCAAAAATTATTTTATGAAAATGGTCTAATGCTTTTTTAATCACATAGGGACTAAAGTATTAAACAGACTATTTTTCATTCTGTCTAAGGAATTATTAGAACTTGATGAATGTCATATCCTTAGAAATTTGAATAAGAACTTACAAGTTTTAAAAATAAGTTATTTTCAACTATGTTTAATATTTTTAATATAGTATTTTATTGCATGTATGAAAAGCAATTGCTTAGTTTTTGATCTCTCAAATCATGAATTATTGAAGTTATGTTTATTTCTTCATCGCATACCGAATAATATAATCTATTCCTTAGAAAAATAAAAACATTAAAATATTAGTGTTATATGCAAGGTCATTTTAATAAAATTTTTCCCCCAGTATACTAAAAAATATTGGGATGGATAGCAGTTTGATGGATATCACTGAAAAACTTACATACAGAAGATATATATATATATATATATATATATATATATAAAACATAATTAATCTCTAAATATGAGCATAAACTGAAAATGTTCTATGAAAATAAACATTTGAAATAATTACATAACACTCATTTGTATATGATATTATGAAACATTTTCTTACTAATTAAAAAAATTAGGTATTTTATTCCCCTGTCTCCGTGAACACTCAATGTAGTGTTTTTCTATTCAAAGCAGTCCACAAAAGTGGAAGAAGAAAAAGCCAGGCTATCTTGAGATGAAGATGTTACATGACCCCTTACTGAGTAACATTGTATTTGGGCCAATTTTTCTTTCTCTTGGTTTGTAAGAAAATCAGCGCATGTGCTTGTATTTGTGACAGAGAGGAAACTGTCATACCCAGTACAAGAACAAATAAATCTGTATGAGGCCCACAAAAGAGCCAGCACACCCAACGAGCAAATAAAGGTCACCTGAAAATTTGATTTTTAGGGGAGACAGAAATAATCGGAAATTAGCATTTATAATATTTATTTAATTATCTTCTCAGAAAATCTTTCAGGTTGGCTTTATAGTACTATATTGCATCTACTACTCGTCAAATTCTACTTTAGAGAAAAGTAACTAGTCTACATGATGAAAATAATTGGGAGGTTGGCAAAATAAAAATATACTTACTCAATTTTAACTTAGGCATTTCATAGACTTCTCGAACTTAATGAATCATTAAGGGATACCAAATTCAAAATTCTGATTTTTCAAATGGGAATCAGAGAAGTTTATGTTCGTACTGAAAATGGTGCTCACAGCTAGAAGCCTCACTTTTAATAACTGTTAAATGCAAGTAAATTTTTTGGTAAATAGCTCTGTAGCTTATGAAATATGCTCCAGTTTGTGTGGTTTTTGGTTGCATGAAGTCTTTCATTTTAATAAGCTTATTATCTAGCACTTGTTTTTAAGCCGAATGTTGCCTGTTATATGTAAATTTTCCTTGTCAAAACCCCTGCAACTCTTATGTCATTAGACAGCCAACCCTATACGTTACCCTAAACCCCTAACCTAGTTAATTGCTTCTTTTCTCTGATCTGCCATAACACTGAACTCAAAATTTATTTGTTCACTGTGTCCTTCACAGCACCGTCAGAGAGATCTTACTGAAAAACACATTGGATGCCAAGTTTAAGAACCAAGCTCTAGAAGTGAATCGAAATTTATTCATTTTGTCTGATAGGTTTACAAAAGTGATATCTAATTAAACCTGTTTAAACAAATAGCCTAGAAACAAACAAACAAAAACAAACCAAAATAAAATAATAAAAAAAACCCCTTTAAATCTCTGGATAGCATTGAATATCTAATATTAGGTTCCATCCTGGTCTTTTAATGTTTCTGGTACAGAAACCCTGCTCCCTCACTTGCCATAGAAAGTCATTCCTCAGTACTTTCGTCTTGTTATTTTCTCATTCTTCTGCCCAGCTCCTTTTTGCAGACCATTTAATAGGTTCTTATTAACACTTCCAGGCCCAGCTGAAGTGTGGATTCCTTGCTGAGAGCTACTTCATTCACTCAGGTATAGTCATTGTTTTGTTTCTCAAAACATTTTGAGAATATGAAAGGCTTCTTGTTCAACTTTTAGTGAAAGTCAAAAATCCTCATCATGTCTCACAGAGTCCACAATAATCTTTACAACCTCCTTTTCCCCTCCAGACACACCCCTATCCTCCTGCTCTTATCTTAAAGTTTTCCACTGGTTACTCCTTCTATCTTCTGTGACCTTATTCAGATATCCACATAATTACCATCTTCACATCCTTCTAGTCTTTGTTCAAATGCTGCCTTCCCAATGAGGCATCTGATGAAAACTATATTTAAAATTGCAATTGCCCTATCAGCCTGCTTTATGCCATCTCATTAGTGTAGAGATGACGTCTCGCCAAATTGCCTTGGCTAGTCCCGAACCCACAGGCTCAGGCAATCCACTCGCCTCGGCCTCCCAACGTGCTGGGATTACAGGCTGAGCCACCAAGCCCAGTTTGTGGTATTTTTAATACTAAATTCCCCCCCCATTAAAATGTAATTTCCATGAGGGCAAAGCTTTTGTCTCTTTTTTTTCCATTGATGTGTACCAAATATATAGAATGGTAGGTATCTTTTAAATAAATACTTATTGACTAAATGAAAGAAAAAGTAATGAGAAAGTTTCTTTGCCTCTTTAACAACTTTACTTCCTTGTATTTAAAATAGAAGTCTTGAGAATTTGTAAGGGAGGTTACTGTGATTAATAAATGAGATAATGCATGTAAAGCAGTTAGCGTAGCATCTGACTCATTACACTCAATTAATAATGTTAACTCCTATTATTAATGATTTCATTATTTTCCAAGTTTTTAAGATTCAAAAACCTAAGCTCGTTACCATCAATCTTACAGAAATGAAAAAAGTAAAGAAGAAAAATCCAGGAAAGTATTTTTGAGTGGACTTCATTATATAGCTATAAATTTGTTAACTTCAGAAAAATAAACGATCAGATTGTATACTATACAAATAATGTCTGAACTAAGAAAATATTTTAAAAAATATACTCTAAGCCGGGCTCGGTGGCTCAGCCTGTAATCCCGCGCCTTTGGGAGGCTGAGGTGAGTGGATTGCCTGAGCCTGCGGGTTCGAGACCCGCCTGGGCAGCGAGACCACATCTCTACAATAAATCGAAAAAATCAACCGGGTGTGGTAGTGCATGCCTGTAGTTCCGGCTACTCGGAAGGCTGAGGTGGAAGGATCGCCGGAGCCCAGCAGGTCGAGGCTGTGGTGGTCGGGAGCAGCCACTGCACTCCAGTCTGGGTGACAGAGTGAGACTCCAACTCAAAAAAAAAATAAAAAATAGAAAGTATACTCTAAAAATTCCAAGCATTTTTTGATAGCAATATAAACATACGATTTATCATTTTTTTAATTGTTAAGACTATTAGTTTAACATCAGGTTTGTCAACATTCACATCACAATAAATGAAGTACTTCTAAAGCAGGCTATATATGCAAAAACTATATCATAGGGATGCACATAGTTTAAAAAAATAAGATATATGGCACTGCTGGGGTTAAAAAGAAACTCAGCAATTGCTCCTCCTAACCTACTCATGCCCAACTCTGTTCACTGAAGCTGTAATTATCCTTACTCAGAGCTGTACTGCTGTTTGCCTTCATATATCTAACATATATGCTTATTCTGCTGTTTTTCTGATTTATCAACAGAAGATATTTTTCCATTGTATGAGATATGAACTTTAAGTTATTTCTCCACCCTGACCACCTCCCCTCTTCTCTTCTAATTCTTGACAATTTTAATACTCCAATAATTTTCAATTGACTTTCCATGTTAATATTAAAAAAAAACACTGAAATGTCTAATTTTAATCAACTATAATTGCTACCTTTTCAATTTAAATTTTGTGAGATAAGCACGTTAGTGCCTCCCTCTATCCCCTTCTTAGCTTTCATCTTAAGTCTAAGTCTAATAATATTTATATTATTCGATCTTGTTAAGAATAGTTAACTGTGTTTCATTTTCTCTATGGTTTGGTTTTAAGAGTTGAAAATTAGATGTTCCATTTAATAGTGACTAGTCCTACTGCCAATGGTAAATGCATTTTTACTTTCTATATTCCACTAACTCTTTAAATCATGGCTGACTTTGTATTTACATGTTTTGGGGCTCTGACTATAGTTTGCAACACTATAATCAACAACCAACATTTTCTGATTATATTTGTTTTTGCTTCTTGTCTGAAATATATGTCCTAATATATTTTAGATGACTGGATAGTCATTTCCTAAAAGTCAATTTACCATATAGTTGTAATTGACCAGTTTAACTTTTGTTCATTGCAGTATTGAAAAAAAAATTTAACTCACCTCTTCCCCATCTCCTAACTCTTGATTTAATAAGATTTGAAGAGAAGTTGAGAATTTAGAGGCACCATCTTAAAAAATCTCTGCCACTTTGCTGGTTACCTCAGAATGGAAAATTACCCCCTAGGCCAAGGCTACAAAACATCCTGTCGTCTTAGTTACCTTCCTAGCAAATGCCAACGGCCAAATTTCCCCCTCAAACTGTCCTAGCATGTAAGTGGTGGTTGGCTTTAGTCTCATCTGGAGTCCCACTCTGTAAGTTTCTCTCCCTGGAATAAAACTGTGCTGCAGTCTCCCATCTCTCTTTTCCAATCTGCTCATTTTCCTGCCCTAACATTTGGTTCTGAAACCCAGGAATGGAGTTGAAGATCCCACCATGGGCCAACTCTAAGTTGTCCCTGTGGCTAGCCCCATTCTCTCCCATTCCCTCTCCTCTCTCACCCTTTCCTCTTTCCCCTCTCCCCAACTCGGGCAGCTCCAGCAGGGTCATCTTCATTGCTGGACACTTCATCCAACACTGTTCACGAAGGAGTGGGTGAGTTTTTTCCTTCTTTCTATCTCGGATTCCTCCCTTTCACTCGTTTCTGTCCAGGACAGAAATCCTGTTAAAAACCTGGCACCCAGTGAGAGGTGTCCCTCGGCTACCACTGGGTCAATGACCACCGCTACCAGGTAGTCGTGGTCATGGTTTTTCAAGGAGAATCTTTAAAGCAAATTTCCACACTCCTTATAAAAACAGTAGAAGTCTGTGGGGATGCCCCATCCTTTCATTGTTTCTCATTCTCGGGGCTCCAGGAGAGAATTACCCTCCAAATTTCTCCAATATGGGTCAAACATCCTCTAAACCACCTAGAGACACTCTTCTCAGATGTCTTTTCTGCAACATCAAAAAATCAGATCTTGTTCTAAGACCAAAGTGTCTCTCAAATGTCTCAAAAATTTAGGCCTTACTCTAAGGTCAAAGCATCATATTTTCTTTCTTTCTTTCTTTCTTTCTTTCTTTCTTTCTTTCTTTCTTTCTTTCTTTCTTTCTTCCTTCCTTCCTTTCTCTCTCTCTCTCTCTCTCTCTCTCTCTCTCTCTCTCTTTCTTTCTTAGAAAGCAGGATTTATTGAGGGAACCTGAAGGGGTCGCCACATCTCATTTTCTTCTGCAATACAGCTTAACCCAATATTAATTGAACAATCACCATCAATGGCCCCAAATGGAATCTAACTTCCAAATTCTCCATATCCTTAACAATTTAACTTCCAAATTCTCCATCTCCTTAACAATCTAACTTCCAAATTCTCCATAACCTCAACAATTCACTCCAATGCAATAGAAAATGGTCCGAGTTCCCCTATGTGCAAACTTTCCTCTATCTCTGATCCAAGCCCTCCCTCTGCCAATCCTTTTCAAATTCTACATATTCACAATCTCCTCCTTCCTTTTTCCTCTCCCCCTCACACGTGCTCTTGTACCCAATGTCCTCCATTCCCAGTCATCCCCAAAGTTCCGTTCCCGTCCTTCCTCTCAAAGAAGCGGCTGGGATGAAGAGCATATCGTCCAGGCTCGTGTTCTTTTCTCCCTAGGCAACCTCTCTCAAACTGAATGCCTAGGCTTCTTCACCTCTAACCTGCTATTCACCATAAAGAATTCCTCCACATCACCCAGTACTATGCCCTTACCTGGCATAATCTGTATGTTATTCTTTCCTCCTCCCTTTCCCCTGGAGAGGGAAAACATCTGGGCAGCAGCTCAATCCCATACCAACTCTCTACATCAGCAGAACCCTGCCCATAATCCTACAGACATCATGGCAATGCCCTTCACAGAACCCTCCTGGGATTACTAGATTAACTCCTCAGATAGACAAAAAAGGGGCCAGATAAGAACTTCCCTATTAGCTGAAATGGACAAGATGACTCTAAAACTAGTTAATTATGAAGAAATCAAATAAATGACTCAAGGTCTGGACAAAAACTTTGCTCTTTTCTTCTGCCTCTCATAAGCCATGTTTCAATATACTACTTTTACCCCAAATTCTGATAAAGGTAAAATTTACTTACACCTTCATTTTATCTCTCAATCACCCACAAATGTACAAAAAACAAAAAACAAACAAACAAAAAATTTCAAAGATTGGAGGATGGTCCCCAAACCTCACATCAGGATCTTATCAAAACTGCCTTTAAGGTTTTTAATAATAGAGATGAGGAGCAAAAGGCTCAAAAACTAAAAAGAAATTAAGACCAAACACCAACTACTGGCAGCAGTCCTTCAACAGGGTTCCAATGGCTCTAAAAAAACTTCCCATACAAATGTGGCCAGCCAGAACACAGCAAAAGCATGTCCAAAGCTGCCCCCTAAACACATTCTTTTTATGGAAAGAAAAAAACACTGGAAGTCAGATTGTAACCAGCAAGACTCTCCCTCCCATTCTAACACTTCTAATACTCCCAGGTTTCCTCATCCACAGCCGGAACTGGCTGAATTCCTTGACTTGGCTACTGAAGACTGATCGGGTCCAAGTTCTGCCAGCCCAACCATCCTTGCCATAGGCACCATCACAAAAATCAGGGTAATGCTGTCAGTATCTGGTAAGCCTGTCTCTTTCTTATTGAGCATGGGGTATCCATACTCAGTCTTCCCAGAATATGCAGGCTCCCTCCTTAACTCCTCTATCTCTATTGTCAAAGTAGAGAAAACATCTTTCACTCCTAAAATAAGTGAGCACTCTGTTCAACCCCCCCTTTAATCATTCCTTTTTAGTTATTCTGTAGTGCCTCACATCTGTACTAGATAAGGGCAACCTCACACAATTTCATGCTTTCATACAGCTTCACCCTTCACAACCTTTTTGAAATTCTACCCTCTTCATTTTGCTTAGCTGCCTGGATGTCTTCTCCTTTTCTTTCTTATCTTCCCTTTCTTTCCTTCCTCCTTCCCTCCATAAATTCTAAAGTTTGGGGTATTTCCACATCCAATGTCACATGACACCATACTTCCATCATGGGTCAATTTCCAAAATGCCTCATCCTACTTTAATCAACTCCAATACCCTTGAAGTCCATCAAATCTAGGGGGACTCAAATCCATTATTTCCAAATTACTTCAAACAAATATCCTAAAATGAATCAATTATCCTCACAAGACCCCCATACTAGCTGTTAAAAAAACCAAATAATTCATACTGGCTTTTCCAAGACCTACATATTGTTAATCAGGCCATCATTTCCATTCACCCCATTGTTCCAACCCCTACACTTTGCTCTCTCACATCCCACCTAACTCCACCCACTTCTCTGCCCTAGACTTAAAAAAATGTCTTATTCACCATTCCCCCATTCCCCTTAATACAGTCTACCAAAATCTCTTTGCCTTCACCTAGGTAAACCCCAACTCGCAAAACTCAGCCCAATTAACCTGGACAGTCCTGCCACAGGGCTTCAAGGACAATTCTCACCTCTTTAGGCTAACCCTTTCTCAAGACATATCTACTTTAAACTTAAATCCCAATACCCTTCTACAATATGATAATAATCTTCTCCTGTACAGTCCCTCATATGATCTTGACATTATACATACCTCTCAATTACTCAACTTTCTGAGAAAACATGAATATCAAGTCTTTCCACTAAAGCCCAAATTGCCAAAACAAAAGTAATCTATCTTAAACTCAGTTTAACTCCTGCAACCCAAGCCATTCCCACACACAGAAAACATCTCATTCAAAACATACCTGTGCCCGCCACCAAAAGGGATCTCCTTTCCTTCTTAGGCCTTATAGGATATTTTCAATTATAGATACTTAATTTTGGTCTGTTAGTCAAATCTCTTTATTTAACTTCACAAGGTCCTGTCCACAAACCTTTAAACTCCTGACACCCAATTAATTCTCATTTTCACAAACTAAAAGAGTCCTTCTTAAAGACCTCAGCCCAAGGACTATCAACCCTACCAAACTTTTCACCTTATATGTCCACAGAAAACACAGCATTGTCTTTAAACTTTTATGTCCCTCCTATAGCAGTCCTCCATAGGCCATAACATATCTATCAGAACAACTTGACTCTGTCATTCAAGGCTGGCCGCCATGCTTCCAAATTCTGGGGTCCACCACTATACTCACAACCAAAACACTAAAACCTAACACTCTACCAACAAAAATCTCTCCTCTTCCACATCCACAACTATCAAAGCTCCAAGCTTTACACACTAAATACACAATCCAAAATTAAAGGGTCCCCAATCCTATGCTTCACACACCTCCATTCATGCCAAAGCCTCCTAAATATTCTTTATTTCTCATAAGACCTACCTGTGTTCGGCTAACAGAAGTTCCTAAACTTCCAGAATCTCCTAAATAACAAGCTGATAAGGGCTCTTAATAACTCCATACACATGGATGTTCTTTTAATAATGCTACCAATAATCATTGCTATAATATTTATCTTAATCTATATTATCAGATATTTTTTGTCAAAAACTTCTACTCTGTAACACCCCATACACTTTCCTACTTCCCTAAGCTTTATAAACCCCACCTTCAACAATTTCTTATATTCCCTTAACTCTAACTTTCCTTTTACCCCCTTAATAATCTTCTTACCTCAATAGAACAACTACTTTCAATAATTCCTAATCTTTTTTTTTTTTTTGAGTTGGAGTCTCACTCTGTCACCCAGACTGGA
>NW_007258204.1:0-41797 GCF_000164805.1 Carlito syrichta | reverse complement strand
AGTAACTGGAACTACAGGCGCGCGCTACCACACCTGGCTAATTTTTGATTTATTGTAGAGGTGAGGTCTCACCAAGTTGCCTGGGTGGGTCTCGAACCCACAGACTCAGGCAATCCACTCACCTTGGTCTCCCAAAGTCCTGGGATTACAGGCTGAGCCACCGAGCCCAGCCAATAATTACTAATCTTTAACTGCGAGGAGACATATAATTTCTCCCCCAACTTTATCATTTAGTACTCCTTCCTAATGTACTTTTTGGTTTACAACCTCCTAACCACACCATAATGCTCAACCCTCTCCTCAATTGGCCTCTTATTCCAACCTTAACCTCCTTGTACATTTCATTCCCACTTACATTGTCCTCTAACAGTCGGGCTCCTTTCATCAATCTCACACACCAATACTTATACAACACACAGCTTCCATTTAACTCTAATTGCTAGATTTGTCTTTCAACCCAAACCCAGTGGTTTACAGATCCTCCAGCCAACCTAGCAACTTGGGCCCAAACTAACATAAATTCACATCTTGCATTTCTTTCTTTTTTTTTTTTTTTGAGTTGGAGTCTCACTCTGTCGCCCAGACTGGAGTGCAGTGGCCGCTCCCGGCCACTGCAGCCTCGACCTGCTGGGCTCTGGCGATCCTTCCGCTTCATGCCCGGTTGATTTTTTGATTTATTGTAGAGATGAAGTCTCGCCTGCCCAGGCGGGTCTTGAACCCGCAGGCTCAGGCAATCCACTCACCTCAGCCTCCCAAAGGCGCGGAATTACAGGCTGAGCCACTGAGCCGGCTCACATCTTGCATTTCAAACAAACACAAATTTACATCTTGCATTTCAAGAAAATCTTCCTTTAAAACCTTTTATTTACCTATATCACCTGGTGACCCATTCCAAAACCTCCAAAGAGGCATTCACCCAATCAGGTACACACCTTTATTTTAAACAATACACTCAAAACTGGCTTTTCCTAACCCGTTTTCTACTTAAAAACCCCTAAATCTCTAATCTAAAACTTCTCAAACCTTACTAACTACCCCAACACCTCTTTATCTCTGGTGCTCATTCCCCAACTCAGTCATGAGTCCTTTTTAGAAACTCTTCCCTCTAACCTTTCCCAACATACACTCGCTCTCCAACCTCACAAGACCACCAATCCCAACACTTCAAACACCCTCTGCAATTCTATGGCTCTCCATCCATTGCCATCAAAAATTCTCAGGCCGTCCGTCCTCATGTCATCTGTCTGTGAACACTGCCTAGCAGGTGTAGTTGCACAGGGAATGCCATAAAAAACAAAACTAAACTAAACACCTATAGACACACTCGCCTATTCACTTCTAAACCTCTCATAATTCAATACTTCACAACCAATACCTAGTAATAACTCCAATTTCTTCTTACCTTCATATAACTAATGAGTTCACAATTTCTCCTACTAACATATGCTTCCAGGCCCTTATCAAAGCTACACTTTCAGATAAATATTCCACTTGCAAATGTGAAAAAAATGAAGGCATATAGTTAGCCACCACTACCTATGAGATTTTTCTTTTCACCTTGGGAGTTTTCTTCCTATATGGCGCTTCCTCCCATCTCTGTCTACCCGCCAGTTGGTCAAACATTTGCACTTTAATACACCAACCTCTAGACATCAGCGTTCTCCCTGATAATCAGACTATTCAAATCCCTCTATCAGCTTCAATCTCTTCCTATGCAATTAAATCCAAAAGGGCAATTCAACTCCTGCTCTTACTAGTAGGATGAGGCATTTGAAATTAAATTCATTAGCGGGGATAATGCTCCAAAAATAGGAGCGTCCTAAACCTCCTAATAACTAAAAAAACGGGTGTATCTATATATACTTCTAAAAAGAATGTTGGTTTTTTTTTCATAAATCAGGCATAGTTCAGGATGCAGCCCACAGATTTCAAAACCAGGCAACAAAAAACTCCAGGCTACCAACTCATGCTGAACTGGGCCATCCCTCTCTACCCGGATGCCCTGGGTAACCTCATTTCTCAAACCTCTACTCCTCGTCTTTCTCTTACTCACCTTTAGACCTTGTTTATTAACTTTATCTCCCATTTTATCTCTCTCTTTTTTTTTTTGGAGTTGGAGTCTCACTCTGTGGCCCAGACTGGAGTGCAGGGGCCGCTCCCGGCCACCGCAGCCTCGACCTGCTGGGCTCCAGCGATCCTTTGATCCTTCCACCTCAGCCTTCCAAGTAGCTGGAAATACAGGCGCGCGCTACCACGCCCGGCTGATTTTTGATTTATTGTAGAGATGAGGTCTTGCCAAGTTGCCCAGGCGGGTCTCGAACCCGTGGGCTCAGGCAATCCACTCGCCTCAGCTTCCCAAAGTGCGGGATTACAGACTGAGCCACCGAGCCCGGCTCCATTTGATCTCTCAATGACTAAATTCCACTATTCAAATGAGCACAGAAAAGCATGTTAAAAACATCCTCCTGCTGCACCAGTCCAGATTCCATAACCTTCAACACCAGCAAGTATGAAGTCTCGACCACAAGGCGGGTACCACTCAACTTCAGCCCCAAATTAAACACCTCACTTCAGTAGGGAGTTGCCACATGGCCTACCATGTTCCTCTCCCCACACCTAGGTGCTCTCCCCTTCCATCAATCTATCTCTCTATCTCTATCTATCTATCTATCTATCTATCTATCTATCTATCTATCTATCTACAAAATCAAAAGGCAAGAACGTCTGCCTTAGAGACACCATCTTAAATAATCTCTACTACTTTGATAGTTACTCCAGGACAGACAATTACCAACTAGGCCAAGGCTACAAAACATCCTACTGTATGTAACACCTAGTCTAATCCCAAGGCTTCTTCCTCATTTACTTAACCACATGCCTCATTCACACGCCTAGCCATGCCAATCACAAAATTTCCCCCTCAAGCCCTATAACTGCCCGAGCCTATAAGCAACGGTGGGCTTCAGTCTCATCTGGAGTACTGCTCTACAGATTGTCCTCCCTGGAATAAACTTGTGTTGCTGTTGAACTGCCTATTTCTTGTCTCTCTTTTCCTATCTGCTCATTTTCTTGATCCAACAATTAATACCATAAAAGAATATACTCACCGCTCTTGGTTTTTATTCTCAATTTCTGGAATCAACAAGTGAACACTTTCCTTGGGAGGAAATTTCCATGCAAGTAAATGTTGAATAATTTTGCATTAATGAACACGTCTTGTCGATTAAAGCTTGGTTAATAATGTATCAGATTATATAATTCTGGATTTTATCCCATTTTTCCCTGTGTGCTTTGAAATCTTTCTCCACTGTCTCCTATCATTTCCTCACACTGATGAAAAAGTATGATGCCATTCCAACACTTGTTTCTTGGAAGTTCACTTATTTGTTGTTTTGTTGTATTCTGGATGAAACTGATTAACAAATTATTGTTGCCTTTTAGGTGTAATATTATGCAATAATTTGTCTATGTGTGAATATTTATAAAGTCATATTACTTGGTATTCAATGCTCAGTAAGTCTGTTGTCCTTTTGTAGAACTGCTTCTCTTCTATGCAGATTTTTTTTATGTCAAAGTGGTATTTCTATTTTTTCAAGTGCTTTCTTACTCTTTTTCTCCTTTTCCATAATTTCTTGACCTTGTGTTGGAAAGTTAAAACTTCTTGAGTTTCTTGAACTTTTTGAAATCATCTGAAGATACTTGATAACACAAACACACATCTATGCATACCCACACACATCTCCTTATCACATTTTTGCCTTTGAAGTTAGATTTTTCTCTTTGTTTATTTTGACCTTTATTTCTGAATCCTAAGACATTTTTTAAACTAATTTTTAAAAATGGAACAATAATTTTAAGAGGAAGCATTATGAGGTAAGACTTGACCATTGATAACTTTTTCTCTAGTGTCAGATGATATCATATTATAATGAGGAGGGTCTATTATAAGATGGTGATACACACATTAACAGTTTGATTTGTATCCTGAGAGTGTATTTACTTTTTTAAAAATTATTTTTATTTTAAAAATGTGGTGTACAATTCAGGGTTAGGTAGACAAATGGTCAATCCATAGTTCTCTAAGGAGTTTCCAAGTAAAAGATTCTAAATATACTTCCAAGGGTATGGACACAAACAAAAAGTTTATAATTTTTATGTTCTCACTCATAAGGAGACCCTGAGCAATGAAAATACTACAAGAAAGGGATTGACAGTAAATGGGAAACCGCTGGGAGAAGGGAGAGGGACACACTTCATTGATAAGGGTACCTGATCTCAAACCAGGTGAAATGAGTGATTGGAAGCATATTTGAATCTCTTACTTGGAAACTCCTTGGAGAACCGGTGTAATCCATAATAGTTGGTCGCTTTGGTCCCCACTTCAGATCAGGTAACCTTATTGCTTATGAGTGGGAATACGTGGTACTCAGTTCTTTGTTTCAGTGATAGATCAATGAGTATTACAGACTATAAATCCATCCAAGTTGCTGCAAAGTTTATAATTTTGTCCTTATTTATGCCTGTATAACATTCTATCATGTATAGGTACCACATTTTTTTTTTTATCCAGTCCACTTTCAATGGGAAGCTCTATTGGTTTCATGTTTTTGGTATTGTGAAGAATGCTGCAATAAACTTGCATGTGTAGGTAGGTATCTTATTCATAGAGTGATTTGAGATTCCTCCAGGTATATTCTCAGTAGGGGGATTGCTGGACTACATGGAAGGTTGGTTTTTAGATTTTTTAGGAATCTCCACATTGTTTTCCACTAAGATTCCCTTTTCCTCGCATACACTCCAGCATCAGTTTTTTTTTTTTTTTTTGGAGTTATTGATCATGGCCATCCTGCCTGGAATTAGTTGGTATCTCAAGGAATGACTTTGTTTTCAGTCTTCTAGTGAAGTGTTTGTACGTGTGTGAATATGTGGATACATATATACATTTGTGAGAGAAAACTAAATGAATGCTAAGTATCAGGTCCACATTTTGTTCTTACCTTTATTTATAGATTAATAATGAATAATGTCAGAGACCTCTTTTCTCACCTCTTGGTCTATAGATCTCTAGAGGTAAGAGAAATTTATTTACATATGTATATGTATGTGAAAGAGCTACAGAGGAAAGAGTATCTATGTTATTAATGCCTCCCTGCAACAATGCCATTTGGATTTTATTTCTGGAACTATTAAAATGAACTGTGCATATTTTATAACAAATTTAAACACAGTGGTTTCTCATTAGATAGCACAGAGAAGCTACAGTGGTATGAGAAAGATTTTTTTAAATGCACTTTGGAAACAGCTCATATAATTATATTTAATGCAAAAATAAAATTATCTGCCATTTTTTTCCTTTACAATTGTGTTGATATGTCAAGAGTGTCTAATTAAGCAAAGATCATGGAAACAGCAACACCTCAATCCATTATTTATGCAAACATTTGTAGAGCAGAAAATTGTAAATTATCATTGTATCAGGTTTTACAAATACCGTCTAACTTATGTTTACAGATCAGCATTAGATTTTGTGAGAACACTGTTAGCACATATAATTAAAGATCAAAAGATTTAGTACTTGGCATAGAAAGTAAAAAGTGAACAGAAAAGAGTAAGTTATAGGTTATTATGTTTTAAAATATTTTATTAGATGAAATATTTTATGCAAGTGCAAATCAAGCTTTGAGCCATGTTAAATAGCTTAAATGACTTCTGGTAAAAATTCATATTAGGGGAAATAGGCTAAATTATCCATATTTCTTTTTAAAATACAGTTATAAGATCATGAATTTTTGTTTGTGTCCATACCATTGGAAGAATATTTAGAATCTCTTACTTGTAAACTCCTTAGAGAACCAGTCCTACAAATTCTAATTGTGACACAAGTATACATATTTTTATAGTTGAAGTATTATTTTATTATTATTTGAAAGTTTTATCATGGAGAAATATTCTATAATATCTCAAATACAACTGAGACATCATACAATTACATAATCATAATATCTTAAATACATTACATATCATTGTACATAGATCTTTAAAACAAACCCCAAATAACAAATAAACCTTTTCATAATTGCAATAATTTGGGAGACATGGTTGCCAAATATCAAGGGAGACTAATTTTCCTGCCTGAAGCTAGTTAAAATATTTGAAGTAATGAACAAAGTGAAGAGACAATCCAAAGAGGGAGAGATGTATTTGCAAACACTCATAGAACATGGAATTAATAACCAGAATATATAAACAATTCAAATGATTAAAAAACAAAAAAACAAATAATGTAATTTAAAAATGGAGAAAAGATCTAAATAAACATTTCTCCAGAAAAGACAAACAAATGTCAACAGGTATATAACAAAAAATGTTCAACATCACTAACCATCATAGAAATGCAAATCAAAATTACACTGAGATATCATCTCATCCCAATTAAAATGACTTTTATCAAAAAGATATGTATTAACTGATGCTGGCTATGAAATGGAGAAAGGGGAACCCTCGTACCTTGTTGATAGAAATATAAATTAGTACAGATACTATGGAGAACAGGATGGACATTTTCTAAAAACTAATAATACAATTACTATATGATCTGGCTGGGCATATATCCAAAAGAAAAAAAATTAGTATATCAAAAAGATATTTGCACTTTCATGTTTATGGCATCACTGTTCACGATAGCCAAGATATGGAATCAACCTAAGTGTCACATCAGTGGATGAATGTTTAAACAAAATATGGTGTATTTATATACAATGGAATATTATTCAGCTGTGAAAAAAGTAAAATCCCTTCATTTGTGACAACATTGATGGAACTGGAGGACATTATGTTAAGAGAACTAAGCTAAGCACACAAAGACAAATATGGTATGTTTTCACTTGTATTTTTGAGCTAAAATAATTGAACTCATGGAAACAGGGAGTAGAATGATTATTACCAGAGTCTGGGAAGGGTAGTGTGAGGGGAGTATTAAGAGGAATTGATTAATGGATACAAAAATATAGTTAGATAGAATAAGATCGAGTATCAGTAGTATACTAGGGCAACTATAGTTAACAATAATTTATTGTATATTTCAAAATAACTAGAAGAGTGGAATTGGAATGTTCCTAACACAATGAAATGATAAATGCTTGAGGTGATGGATATATCAATTACCCTTATTTGGTTATTACATATTGTATGCTTATATCAAAATAATGCATGTACCTCATAGATATGGATAACTATTATGTATCCATAAATATTTAAAATAACACTTTTTAAAATTAAAAAAATAAAAAAATTTAAAGTAGTGACCAGTAAATTCAAGACTCCAAGAGACTAGAATTATTCAAAAGTATTTTTAAAATTTTCATTTATTTTCTAGTCATAATCTGATTTTTAAAAAAGATATGATATAATATTGCTTGCACTGGTTTCTTGTTTATCTTCTAATGTGCTTTTTCCTCTTCTGTTTTAACGATCCAAATGGTGGAGATATCTTTCCACTATCTTAGAGAAGCCTACTAAAAATTCAGACATAGACATCTTGTTACCTTTTGAGACTGGTCTCAATATCTTTCATGATAAAAAATTCTCAACAAAATTTCAGCAAACCAAATACAATGAAATGTCAAAAAGTACACCATGAAAAAGTAAGATCTAATCTAGGTGTCAAAGGGTGATTCAATACTTGAAAATCAGTCAATGTAATACCCCATATCAACAAACTAAAAGAAAAATTATTAATATGATGATATCAATTGCTACAGAAAAAAATTTGACAAAATTCAACACACATTTATAATTTAAAAACAAAAAACAAGAAAGCAAAACAAAATAAAATGCTTAGTATACTAGGAACAGAAGAGAACTTCTCCAACCTCATAAAGAGCTTCTAACAGCTTATGCCATACTTAATGAAAAACTGAATGCTTCCTCTAACACTTAAATTAAGGTCACAATGTCTTTTCTCAGCATCCTTATTCAATATAATACTGAAATTTCTAACCACTGCAATAAGAAAGGAAAAAAAAAAAGTTTTTGAGCCGGGCTCGGTGGCTCAGCCTGTAATCCTGCGCCTTTGGGAGGCTGAGGTGAGTGAATTGCCTGAGCCCGCGGGTTCGAGACCCACCTGGGAAGGTGAGACCTTATCTCTACAATAAATCAAAAGAAAAAAAAAATTAGCCGGGCGTGGTAGCGTGCGCCTGTAATTCCAGCTATCGGAAGGCTGAGGTGGAAGGATCGCCGGAGCGCAGCAGGGCGAGGCTGCGGTGGCCGGAGTGGCCACTGCACTCCAGTCTTGGCGACAGAGTGAGACTCCAAGTCAAAAAAAAAAAAATAGTTTTTGAAATAAGTCAGTCAAAGAAAAACACAGCTGCATGATTTCACTCATATCAATTTTTAAAAAATCGATTTCACAGAATAGAGAGTAGAAGGGGGGTTATCAAGGGCTAGTGTGGTTGGAAGGAGGGCAGGTGGGTGATTTTGGTTAAAATATACAAAGTTTTAGTTTGATAATAATTTCAAGAGATCACATTCCTTGTATACCAGGATTAGTTATACGAGTGGTCATTGTACGGTAAAGTCTGCGTCTCCCTTTTGTCCCCACTTTGCCTGGTTTGGGATCAGGTACCCTTATTGATGCTATGTGCCCCCCTTCCCCTCTTGGCAGTGTCCTGCTACTGTCAATCCCTTACAGTATTATGGTAATGTTCAGGGTCTGCTTATGAGTGAGAACATGTGGTACTCAGTTCTTTGTTTCTGTGATTGATCACTGAGTATTATAGACTCTAAATTCATCCAAGTTGCTGTGAAGTCCAAATGTTTGTCCTTCTTTATGACTAAGTAATAGTCCATCATGTATATATACCACATTTTAAAAATTCAGTCCAGTTTTGATGGGCAGCACAGTTGGTTCCGTGCTTTTGTTATTGTGAATAGTGTTGCAATAAACATGTGTGTGCAGGTATCTTTTTGGTAGAATGATTTGATTTTCTCCGGAATAGTCTCAATAGGAGGATTCCTGGGCCATATGGAAGGTCAATTTCTAGTTTTTTTAGAAATCATCATACTGTTTTTCATAGAGGTGAAACTAGTTTGCATTCCCACCAGCAGTGTAGAAGTGTTCCCTTTTCTTTGCATCTTCGCCAGCACCCGTTGTTTTTTTGTTTTATTAATGATGGCCATTCCTACTGGGGTTATGTGTTATTTCAGGGTAGTTTTGATTTGCATTTCTCTGATGATGAGTGAGGCTGAGCACTTTTCTTGTGTCTGTTGACTGCCTATATGTCTGCTTTTGAGACGTGTCTATTCATGTCTTTTGCCCACTTTTTAGTGGGGCTGTTTGTGTTTTTTCTTTCTGCTTGTTTGATTTCCTTGTTGATACTGGATGTTAGGTCTTTGTCAGATATACAATTGGCAAATATTTTTTTCCCATTCTGTGGACAGTCTCCCTGCTCTCTTCATGGTTTCTTTTGCTTTGCAGAAGCTTTTAGGTTTCCAGAGGTCCCACTTGTCCATTTTATCTTTTATGGCATAAATATATTCTTGTTAACTTTTTGATTCTTTAGAATTTTTTTCAAGGCAAAAATTTTCATTATTAATGTGGTCAGCTATCAATTTTTTTCTCTTATGAATTGTCCTTTTGATATTGTGTTTAATAACTCTTTCCCTGGCCTTAGGCCCTGAAGATTTTTTTTCTCATATATAATAAGTATATTTAATATATATTATAAATATGTTATATATATTTTTAAATTATATGATTTTAACTTATAAATATGCATAATGTAATTATATATTCTTGATGTAGTATATAAATTTACATTTTACTTTAAGTTCATGATCTCTCTTTAGTTAATTTTTACATAGGGTATGAATTTTACATTAAGAATTTTTTTTTTTCATTTTTCAGAATTTATTACCAAACTATTTTATCCAAAACTCTTTTGTAGTTATAATCAGTACTATAGGTTAACATCTTGTCATTCTTAAAAGGGGCTTACCAGGTTTTGACTTCAAGAGTGGAATGCAGGCTTAATGTGATCTGTACATACATTGCTTCGATCCAGAGTCATGTCTTGTGTATATCACTGCACGTATAAGGGACAAATCAAAATTACAAGAACACAGTATAAATGATTGACTGAATATGTGACTGCATCTTTTAAGTAGAGTAATGAGATAACATACAGATAGGCGTTATGATCCAATTGTGCAGCAACTGTACGCTTGCAGTAAAGGCATTTTGAATTATTATTGCACAAAATTGCAGGTTTTATTAACAAAAAGATAATCAGCCAGGATTAAACATTAGATAAGGTATATAAGCTTCAAAGAAACATATTTTATGTGACAAATACAAATAATTTTATCTGTCAATTTAAAAATAAAATAAAACTTCTTGGAAATATAAAAAATTATCAACAACATAAGAAGACTGCCATACAAGGGAAAATATTTTATTTCTTCTACTGTGATTTCAAAGTTGCAGTTGCAAATTAAGTTCAGACAAAATGGTGACTAGACAGGTTGGACGGTGAGAGTCTCTGCAAAAGCAAGCGTCCATAAAGACTCTCTGTGAGTGGGCATGTGCTGGTGGGAGAGTGAAAGTCCGTCTGAAGAAAGACTTGGGTTCATGTACCCTGGGTCCTCCCTCTGAAGGTTACTGCAAGCCCCCACTGCCCTGAGATTCAAGCTGCAGGCGTGCAAGATCGTCTGCTGTTCACAGGACTCTCCTGAGAAGAGCCTTCTGAATCCAGCTGATTCTTATTGCTTGGTGCTTGGCCCATAACATCACCTGTTATAGCAATATCAGCTGGAGCCCTGGATCTGATTTGCAGAGAGAGAAGATAGGGGAGAGCCTGAGAGGAGCCCCATGCTTGATGAAGAAATGCTGACTACAGCCATTTTCTCTGTCCTAGGACCAGGCAGAGACCTGCATTGCCCCACCCAGCTCTCCCCAGCACCACCCAGCCCCACCCAGCCTCCAACTTGGGACCTAAGGTAATCTCACCAAACTGGGAGAGACAGAAGTCCCTCCCCCATGCTGAATCAGACACAGACATGTCATATCTGAGTGGCAGACTTGACAGGCAGCAAGCTAGGTGAGTCCAGGTCTGATCCTCCCTCCTTCCACAGTAGGCCTGGGGCATCTGACCCAAGCTTTGGGAAATGCTATCAGCCTACAGTGAGAGCTAGAGATCAGAGCTGAAAGGATGTTGGACTTACATGAATGATGCAGAGAGAATTCGGTTGTTTTTTTTATTTTTTGTCTGTTTGTTTTGCTCATTTTTGTTTGTTTTTAGTTTTATTTTTTTCTCTCTTTCTATTTTTGATAACATTTTTGTACTTGCTTTGTTTCTGTTATTTTACTGAATCTTTTTTCCTTAGACTTCCTGTTTGTGTTTGGGAAGAGTACACCAATAGGGAGGTATTTGTTGGTCTGTGTGTTTGTACGATTATCTGAAGGTTTTAGTTTAGTTTTGTTTTTTTCCTCTCTTTTCTGTCTTTGTGTCTCTTTTCCTTGGTTAGTCGGTACATCTGTCTGTTTTCTCTCTTACTCTTCTCTCTCACCTTCCACTTGCCTCCTCCTTCCTTTTTTCATTCTTTTCCTTTTTCTTACCTCATCTTGCTTTCAGGGAGCAAACCTATATCCCCACTGCATGGACAGATTGTAAGATAGGGGGAAGTGGGTTCCAAGGTGCCCATACACTTTCAATGGATACTGGGATCTGCAGATAGATTTTGAATCACAGCTCCCCCTTCAATTAAATCTCAAAACTGCAAGAAGTACAGCCCCCAAACCACAGTTCAGCTTCAGAATTGAGCAAAGCCAGAGGATCCACATAAGGAAGAATAGGAGACTGAGCAAACAGAAGTAAAAGCAACCTTGCCATCCCTGAACAACAGAATTAAAGAATAGGAGGGAAAAAAGTGGGTGGAAGGGAACTTCACAAATGAAGGAAAATTGAAAGAAGAATATGGGTCTCACACAGACCCCTGGAAGGTCAGACACTGAGAAAACAGACTTAGGAAGGCAAACAATGAAGAACCCCCAGAATGACTGGTCTCAAACTATAAACCCAGATATCAAGACATTAATAGAAAGAATAAATATAATTGAGGAGAGAAGAGGAAAAAAAGGAGTTGGTAACTGAGATAACTGCAGTAAAGAATACTGTGAATGAAATAAATAACAAACTGATAAGCATGGAAAGTAGAATTAGCCAAGCAGAAGAAAGAATCTCAGAACTTGAAGACCAAAATATAGAACTAACCCAAACTGTCAAAAACATAGAAAAGAAACTTAAAAAGATAGAGCAAAACCTTCAAGAGATGAGGGATTATTTCAAGAGGCCAAACCTAAGAGTAGTTGGACTTCCTGAGGCAGAAAGAGAGACAGAGACCACCCCAGAAAAAACATTCCATGAAATTATTCAAGAAAACTTCTCTCATCTCATCAGTGACGCACCCATTCAAACACAAGAGATTCAGAGAAACCCTGCAAGACAACAAATGAGAAGACCAACTCCTAGACACATAGTAATTCACCTAAACAAAATAAGTATAAAAGAAAAAATTCTAAAGTCAGCAAGAGAAAAAGGTCAGACTACCTACCGGGGAAGACCAATTAGAATAGCAGCCAATTTATCTACAGAAACACTTCAGCCTAGGAGAGCATGTAGCCCAATCTTCAAAGTTCTCAAAGATAAACAATTTCAACCAAGAATAACCTACCCAACAAAGCCAAGCTTCATCATTGAGGAAGAATTAAAATCTTTCCCTGAAATTCAATTCCTAAGAACTTGTGCTGCCGCTAGACCAGTTCTACAAGAAACACTTAAGAAAGTATTAAACACAGAAGAAAGGGACAAAAGAATGACAATGTTCTTCTCAAGAGTGTAGGAAAATGATTGAAATCAGCCCCCAAATCAAAAGAAAGTCAGCAAACAAACAGGAACAGCAACAACTCTATAAGAACCTCATGACAGAGATAAACTCTCATATTTCAGTAATTAGCCTGATTGTGAATGGACTAAATGTATCACTGAAAAGACATAGAAGGCAAAATGGATGAAATAATATGAGGCAACAATATACTGTCTCTAAGAGACTCATCTCACCAGAAAGGACACTCACAGACTCAAAGTAAGAGGATGGGAAGCAAAATTTCAGGCAAAGAGAACAAAAAAGAAAGCAAGAGTTGTGATCTTAATATCAGACAAAATACCCTTTAAGCTATCAAAAATTTAAAAAGACACAGAAGGTCACTATATAATGATAAAAGGTTCAATCCATCAACAAGAAATATCCATCCTAAACATATATGCACCCAGTACAGGAGCACCAGCATTTGTAAAGCAACTACTAAGTAAACTAAAAAAAGATATTGACTCTAACACTATTTTAGCAAGGGACTTGAATACCCCACTAACAGCCCTAGAAAGATCATCGAGACAAAAAATCAAAAAGGAGATCCGGAACCTAAACTTGAAACTTTACCAGATGGACTTAATAGATACCCACAGAATATTCCATCCAACAACCACAGAATATACATTCTACTCATTACCACATGGAGCACAGTCCAAGATCAAACACATCCTTGGCTATAAATCAAGCATAAACACATTTCACAAGATTGAAGTTTTGCCATGCACCTTTTCAGACCACAGTGGAATAAAAGTAAATATCAACACCAACTAGTTCCCCCAAAACCCACAAAGACATGGACACTAAACAGCATGATACTAAGCAACTCCTGGGTCAACATGGAAATCAAAACAGAAATTAAAAGATACCTGGAAACAAATGAAAATGAAGAAACATCTTACCAAAACCTCTGGAATGCCATGAAATTAGTAGTAAGAGGGGAATTTATATCTCTACAAACATACATAAAGAAAATAGAAACATCACAAGTTAACAGTCTAGCAAATCACCTAAGGAAACTGGAAAAGCAAGACCACCAAAACCGTAACTTCAGCAGAAGAATCCAGATCACCAATATAGAAACCCAAATCCAGGACATAGAAGACAAAAAGATAATACAAAAAAATCATTGGAACAAAAACCTGGTTCTTTGAAAGGATAAACAAGATTGATGATCCCCTAGCTAGACTGACCAAGAAAAAGAGGGGAAAAACCCAAATAAACACAATCATAACCACAAAAGATGAAGTCACACAACTGACTCTGAAGAAATACAAAAGATTATGAGAGACTTCTATGTACAACTGTATGGAAGCAAATTTGAAAGCCTAAAGGAATTGGAGGACTTTATGACATCACCTAACATCCCTAGGTTGAAACAAGAAAAAATTGAGACCCACAATAGACCAATAACAATACAGGAAATTGACTATGTCATAAGACAACTACCTACAAAAAAAAGCTCTGGACGAGATGGCTTTCCAGCAGAATTCTACAAAACTACAAAACATACAAGGAGTAACTGATGATAATCCTATTGAAAGTATTCCAGGAAATGGAGAAAGATGGAACTCTCCCCAAATCATTTTATGAAGCTAACATCACATCGATACCCAAGCCAGGTAAAGATCCCATAAAGAAAGAGAACTACAGGCCAATATCCTTCGTGAACATAGATGCTAAAATTCTCAAGAAGATGCTAGCAAACTGGATTCAACAGCATATCTTAAAAATCATCCACCACAACCTAGTAGGCTTCATCCCCAGGATGCAAGTTTGGTTAAACATTCATAAGACCATAAGCATAATTAAATACATCAAGAGATGTAAAAACAAAAGCCACATGATTATATCATTAGATGCAGAAAAAGCTTTTGATAAAATCTGGCACCCCTTCTTGATAAAAACCCTTGAACATCTAGGCACAGATGAAACTTATCTCAAAATAGTAAGAGTAATCTGCGAGAAACCCACAGCCAGCATACTGCTAAACAGACAGGAAATGGAACCATTTCCCCTGAAAACTGGAACAAGACAAAGATCCCCACTCTTATCCCTCCTGTTCAACATAGTTTTGGAAGTTCTAGCTAGAACAATCAGAGAAGAGAAAGTGATCAGGGTATCCAAATAGGAAAAGAGGAAATCAAGCTATCCCTCTTTGTAGATGACATGATTCTATACCTCGAAAACTCAAGAGAATCTGTCAAACACCTTTTTGTACTAATAAAGGACTTTGGCAATGTCTCAGGGTATAAAATAAATGTGCAAAAGACAATTGCACTTCTTTATACCAGTAACAAACAAACAGAAACCCAAATAAAAAACACAGTTCCATTCACAATAGTCACCAAAAAAAAAAAAAAAAGGAATACTTTGGCATCTTCCTAACCAGAGATATGAAAGACCTTTACAATGAAAACTACAAAACATTGCTCAAAGAAATCAAAGATGACACAAACAAGTGGAAAAATATCCCATGCTCATGGATTGGAAGAATCAACATTGTTAAGATGTCATTCTACCTAAGGTAATCTACAGATTTAATGCAATATCCATCAAATTAATAGCAACATTCTTCTCAGACCTAGAAACATCAATACAGGAATTCATAAGGAAGCATAAATGACCACGAATAGCCAAACCAATCCTCAGCAACATAAATAAATAAATGAAAGCAGGAGGTATCACACTCCCAGATTTTAAACTTTATTATACATCTACAATAATCAAAACAGCCTGGTATTTGTACAAGAAGAGGCATATAGACCAATGGAATAGAATTGAGATTCCAGAAGCAAAACCTCAATTTCTCAACGAACTCATCTCTGACAAAGCCTCCACCACCCACCACTGGGGAGAGAAGAACCTATTCAGTAAATGGTGCTGGAGAAACTGGCTGACCATATGTGGAAGATTGAAACAAGCCCCCTACCCATCCCCATACACAAAAACCAACTCTAAATGGATCAAAGACCTAAACTTAAAACCTCAAACTAGAAGAACCTTAGAAAATGTAGAAGACACTCTTATGGAAATTAGAACTGGTAACCAATTTCTGATCAAACCCCAAGTGCCCATGCCATAAGAGATAAGACAGACAAGTGAGACCTCATCAAACTGACAAGCTTCTGCAAAGCCAAAGAAAGCATCAAGAGAGCAGGGAGACAGCCCACAGACTGGAAAAAAATATCTGCCAACTCTATGACTGACAAAGGCCTAACATCTAGGATCTACAAGGAACTCAAATGTGCTGAAAAAGAAAAAAACAAACAGCACCATTACAAAGTGGGCAAACGATATGAATAGACAGTTCTCAAAAGAAGACATATGGCAGCCAACAGATGCATGAAAAAATGTTCAGCCCTACCAGTCATAAAGGAAAATGCAAATTAAAACTACACCGAGATACCACTTAATTCCAGTCAGAATGGCCATCATCAATAACTCAAAAAATAACAGATGCTAAAGAGGATGTGTCAAAAAGGGAGTATTTCTGCACTGTTGTTGGGAGTGTAAACTAGTACAGCCTCTGTGGTAAACAGTGTGGCAATTCCTAAAAGTTCTAAAAATTGATCTCCTATATGACTGCAATTCCCCTACTGGGAATATACCCAGAAGACATCAAATCACTCTATAAACAAGATACCTACAAACGTGTGTTTATCATAGCATTGTTCACAATAACAAGAACATGGAACCAATTGTGATGCCCATCAAAAGAGGACTGGATAAAAAAAATTTGGTACATATACACAATGGAATATTACATAGCCATAAAGAACAAAATCATGAACTTCACAGCAACCTGGATGGACTTAGATTCTATAATACTGAATGATCTTTCACCAAAACAAAGAACTGAGTATCACATGTTCTCACTCATAAGTGAATCTTGAACAACTATTGTAATGCTATAAGAAAAGGACGGGGAGGTAAGATTGGTAGTAGCGGGAATCTGCCTGGGGAAGGGGGGGCACACCTCATCAACAAGGGTACTTGCACAATGTATATTTGTATACCTAACCCTGAATTGTACCCCACAATTTTAAAATAAAAAATTTAAAAGTTAAAATAAACAAAAAAAAGAAAGTTGCAATTGTTTGCAGAGACATAGGAATAAAAGTAGATTTCATAGGGCAAAACGGAACCAGTCAACAAAACTGAAAGCGATCTTGGTACTTCCACCTCCGTTCCCCCTTTTTTTCCTCTGGAGTCTTTGTAGTCATTTCCCTAGACTAATAAAGTGTTGCATTTCCCCCATAGTTTCTATATCTTTTTCTTGGGATCTTGAATTGCCTCAGTTTCTAGAAACTTTACCCCATGGAACCTTCAGATATACTTTGTTAATATCTTATTTTGGGGATGTTGATGATTATATAGAATTTAATAAACTATAGTTTTAGTTTACCATTTTTGATTCTTATGACTTTGATACTGCCTTTAATGGCATTTTGATTTCATTATGTTTATTATATTTTGACTGTCTTTATTGCTTGCTTTATTTCCCGTGTTAATTACTTTATTTCTCTTCTAAACTAATTTTCTCCTTCACTACTCAAGGGGATTCTCTGTCTCATGCAGTAAAAGAAAAACCTACACTTCCTCTAAGATATAAATGCTAGCTTTGAGGAAGACTAATTCAATTCACCAAAAAAAGTCGATTTCATAATCATTATATATTTATAAAGCCATATGTAAGGCACTGCATAGTTACCCAAACCAGAAAAGGGACGGTTATTGTTATGTGATTAATTACATTCTTATACACTTTCACAGCTTACAATCAAGTCAAATACATAAAAGGAAGTATACATTTACTTGTGTCACAAAGCATAATTATGCGAATGCGAAAGTCACAAAGACATGATGTTCAGAAGACTTAGAGGAAGTAAGTAGGAGAGAGAAAGTATCAAAACAAAGAAGATTAAGATATTTATAAGGATTTATTGGATAATCTATCAGTTAAATATAAGCAGAATTAAACAGAAATGAATAAAATTGAATTAGATGAAGATTCTAACAGACACATGATTGAGTTTTACAGAATACTCTTCTGCCATCAAACAATTTCATGCCTTGAGAAAATTATTCTACTTTATTAAATCTTAGCTTTTTACTTAGGTTAAAAAAAAAACACTAGTGTAAAAAGACCACTTACATTATAAATGCTGCTATAACTTTTAAGTGAGAGACATATAAATACCTTGAAAATTTTAATGTTGTGTTCCATGTTTTTCCTTTTTTCAATTTTATTGCTATTATAAAGAAAATGCCAGTATGAATAAAGATGAATATTTCATAAATATTAGCAAAATGGACTCAGAAATGTATTAAAATATAGTATGCCGTTACTAAGTAGGTTTAACTTCAGGCATGCAAGAATAGACTGACTAGAAAATATAATTCTATAATTTTCCTTATTTAAAATTAAAGGAGAAAAAATTATTATTAGGTACATAGCTGTAGAAAAAGCCTTTACTAAAAGTCTTTACTAAAACTTTTAGCAAACTAAAAATAACGGGACACTTTCTAAAAAATAAAGAACAAACCTATTCAGATATAGTATTTAATAGTGAAAGTTTGGAAGCATTTCCTCTAAAGCAAAAGTAAGAAAAATGTCTCCTTTAGCCACCTTTTCCATTTAATGTTATATCTGAGACATGAATCAATTCCAGAAAACAAACACATACTAAAAGGAAACAGCAGATGGACTGGGAAGAAGGAATAATGTTAATAAAATGATAAATTGACAGAGTAGATAAGATTTTAAGAAGGTTTCTTGGTATATGATTAATTACAAACTTATTCACTGGGTAAAAATAATAAAAATATTTCAAAAGGGCAAAATTTACTGTATGATGTACGTAGAAATGTTTTTGACAAGGAAAATCTGAATGCTTTGTGGAGAAAGTTTTTAAACTTGATCAAAGGCATACAATTAAATGTAGTTAATGACAAAACTAAATGTAGTCTGTGTTTAGGCATACAAATATTTAGTTTTATGAGAATGTCTACTCTCTCTAAATTGATGAATAATGTCAGTGTAATTCTAATCACATCTTTTCTTTGGTGGAACTTGACAAACTAATTTGAAAACATATATTAATCGCAGAGAGCTCATAATAGACCAGGTAATATTCAGAAAGAACAAGGAAGGGGCTAGTGCATCAACATAAGTTAAAGTATAATATAAAACAATGATGATTGAGACATTGGAATTTGGCTGTGAGGCAGACAATTAATCAATGCCACAGAAGAAAGAGCCCAGACATTGACTCAGGTAGCTCCAAACGTTTTATATATGATGAATTATAGTTATAAATCAACGAAGAAAGAAATGGTTAATAAGTGACGCTTAAAGTGATTTTTCCATGTTAAAAAAGTGAATCTTTGCTTTGAATTCTATACAAAATTCCTGACTGTTAAATAATTCTACATAAGAAAACTTTGAAACGTTTTGTGAAAATTTGAAGTTTCTTCATTTCAGGGTACAGAGTATTTATAAAGATGTAAAAACAGAAATCATATAGAAAAAATGTGATAATTTCATTATTAAAAATGTAGTTCTCCTCCTGAAAACTCACCTTTAAAAAGATTGAAAGTTTAGTCTGGAAGAATTTATTTGAAATGAATATAACTGGCAGAGAATTGATATTTAGCCTTTAAAATACACTCCTATAAATCAAAATTAAAATGTAAGAATGTTAATTTTTAAAATACCCTCCTACATATAAAAATTAAAATGTAATAATGCTAAATTATAAAAGGAGTACATATATACTCACTTTCTTGATGGATGAAGTGGTATAACCCATAAGTATATGAAAAAATTTCAACTTCATTAGAAACCACAGAAATGCAAATGTTCACCCCCCAAACTAGACATTAATTTAAATGTCTGTTAATAACAGTGTTGGCAAAGATGTAGTGGAAAATATCACATATATTGCTGCTGATGAAAGTGTAAATTTTTGCAGCCACTTTGGGGAGTAATTTGGCAATCCCTAGCAGAACTAAATATGTGCATACCCTGTAACATCAAGACGCTCTCCCACAAGTGTACAAGAAAAAATACAGAAAGAATGTTTCTATCAGCATTTTTGTTACAGAAAAATCACAACAACAATAAAAAAAACACCTGAAACAGCATAAATAACCAAGCCAATAAATTTTATACAGTCATCCAGTGAAATCCATCTGATATTAAAAATACTGAAATAGATTTGCATTTCTCAACATGGATAAACCTAAAACAAAGAGAAGCTAAAGACATTTTCAGTAGAACATATAAAACAGGATATTATTCATATGAAAAAGTATTCACACCACTATTTAGGGACACATGCGTAGTAGGAAATGTATAATATACGTAGAAATAATAAATCCCGAATGCAGAATTGTGGTTAGCTCTGGGAAGAATGTGAACTAGGAGGTCAACCTTGCTTATAGAAGTTTATTTCTTGGCTGGATTGTAACTACCCATTGTTTATATTGGAATATACCATACATATGATAATATTTATATAAGATCTACTTATAACAGATCTATTATATTATGTATGTTAGTATGCATAACATGTATAATTTTGCACCACGATGTAGATAGTCATGTGTATAACATCAATTATAAATTATTTGGCAGGTATAATGCAAAAATATGTATGGTAGTGTATCATATAGAACATAATGGTTTATACAATTCCATTGTTCAGTCTCTCCTTATCAAAATAAATAATATGTATTCCTTAATACTAGTAGGAAGCAAAGTATGACAGTATTGTCAAAGAGTGCAAAGGGTGTTGTGTGATGACTCGGTCTGTTTTTCAAGATAAGGAAGGCGAACGTTTGACCAAATATTCTGCCGATGCATTACAAGGAGCACCTAGTTTCCAGTTAATATCCATGAGTCCATATTATTCACCTCCCAGGCTTTCCTTTCTGTCAATTCCCCATCTTATTCAGCATCATAGTTGTAGATGCCAAGTTCTGTATTACTTAGAAAACATTAATTATAGTGGCTTAAGCAGATGTCTTCTATGTTTGAGGGCTAGTTAACATGTCATCATGGTGGTTCAAAAGGAGCAATCAGTCCGTATGCTCATTGTTTTGCTAACTTTGAGTCCTTCACTGACCTTTATGCTGACATCCCTCTTATACGTGGTCCCAGGACATCCTATGGGAATTTGCTATAGGCGTGCTCTGGGATCAGGGTGCTGTCAAAGTTTTGATGTTTGCCTTTAAGTGATTCAGCACCATGTTTGTTGTGTCTAGATGTTTGCTACTTTCTCATTCAGTTTCCAGTAAGTCTGTCCAAACTGTCCCATCTGCAGGACCCCAAGATAGGCCCTCCAGCTCTTGATAGGAAGATACAGGAATGACACAAAAGTTAAGCAATAGTTAAGCAATAGAAACTTCAGTCTCTATCTAAAATTATGTTGTTGTACTTTTTAAGGTGTTGCAGCTAGCTAAGTGATTGTTTTTAGAATTAGGATCAGTCTTTTGTCAATGGCCATAATAGATAGCACTATACAAACATCAATTTCTTCTGATTTTCTCTTGCATTCCACAGGAATTTTCTTCTACATACTCATTTTCTTTTGGGTCGACCTCAAAAGCAAGAGCAAAACAACTCATTTAACCTTTTTGTCTTTCTTCTCTGATTTTCCTAACTTTCTTCTGAAATCAGAATAATTATCTACTTTTCCTACCTGTCAGTTAACAATTTTTTTCTAATTCTTTCTTCCTGTATTGGGAGTTGTGTTCCCATCTCCTATTCAATAAGTCGCATGTCTTAAACTTAGTGAAAGTAAAACATCAAGGAAATTTATTTTATAGAGAAAATCTGTGTATCAGTCTAGTATTTGTATGTAGTTTTTTCATATTCGTGTCCTCAAGCCTTGAAGATTATCCTACATAGATACTCATTCATGCCCAAACTCACTTTTCTTTCATATTCTACAAGAAGAAATAACAGAGTCCAGTCTGCTCAGGTCCTCAATGAGCCTTATAAATTTTGTTGATTTGAAAGTCCATGGAATACCAGCGAATTCTCTGGAGCTTGATTCTGTTGTCTGTGGAGAAGGTTGAAGTAACTTTGGTTTCAATATCTACTACTTAAGAAACTATGGATGGGTGAACATTTTTTAGACAATGGGTTGAATGAAGCAATAGTCAGGTGATTCTTTTCTAAGTCAGGATTGGCTCTCTCATACACATCTGGAATGAAACATCTCTTGTTATTACAAATAACATAAACTTTTCAATCTATTTCCCCTTCACTAATGACAGTTTCTTTTTAGTCTAAGGAAAAATGTTTTTCACCATCTTCTGACTTTCAGTAACCACTCCTTTTATTGAATATCAGTGAGTGGTGAATTGCCAAAATCACTTCTCTAGATATTTCTAATTTTGGTCTCAGTCGTCAGAGGATCTTGTCAGAGCTTTGTGGAAATCACAGTGTTATGCTCTCTCATTAGCTTAAAATCCCATCCTGAAACAATAGTCAATACTTACAAAGTATTTGCAATAGAAAGGCATTATTTTTTTGTGTGATCTATTTGTATCTATCCTGTGTCATTCTTGTAAAAATCATAGCAACATCTTTACTTTATAGATTGATCAAGGCTGTATGGCAAGGAAATGACAAAACCAGGATTCAGCCCAAGCAGCCTGGCCCTGTGCTTTAAACAGTATAACATACTGCCATTCTCAGATTCCTCAATCTGATAAATTCCACAGGCTACATACATAAATGTTTGAAACTAAAAATTGGTATATAAGACCCTAGAAAGCAATGAATTTGCCAAATAAGTTTAAAATCATGGTAGGCAGAATCATTTTGCACATTAGCCATTTTACTACAGCAACAGACGTCAGTATTTCCACGATAATTTTCCTTCAAAAATTGTATATGAGTATAGGCACAGAAAATTTAAATATATGAAAGAAAGAAAGAATTTATCATTTTTAAAAATGGTAGCAGTCTTGTTAATCTGAGTCTTGCTAATTCTGGGAGGAGTTTGAACAAAATCCATTTGAATTGTAGATGGCAGGACAACATGAAAAATTTGATAAGAAGAAAAGGAATACAAAGAAATAGATCACTAACTAGAGAGATGAGAATATTGAAAAATAACATTAAGGATAAATAATGAATATTTGTTCTAGATGACTTAAGGAGATCAATGCTACAATGGAAGGACAGACTAGATACAGGACAGGGGATATAAGTGAGGAAGACAAGTCTACAAAGAGAGGCTGTTGGTATTCTGAACTACAGCAATATTGGTATCTACCAATGAGTAATTATTTCAAGATAATTGAAAGTAGAGAGATTAGAGAATCTTCTTAATGATATAATGGGAGATGATTCAAAGGAAAAGCAATATCAGAGTAGGAGTTGGAAAAGTTAAAACAGTCAGGGCACTAAAAACAGGGAGCATTGGGGTGTTTAGTTTTCTGAATTGCATGATAGGAGATAATGCAGATGAGAATCAATTTAGGAGTATTAAGTGGGAAGACTGGACATCACAATGGTTGTGACATCAGAAAGAATTTAGTCTTCTTTTAGGGAAATGAGAAAGGCAGATATGGAAAGTGGCAGAGCTACAAAGATGAATATTACTTAATATAAAATTCTCATTATTTTCAGTCCAATTAGGAGGAATAATTGAAATTTTAGTGTTCAAGAGACAATTGGAGACAAATAGATGTCATACTGAAAGCAATGTAACTAAAGTGAAAGGATGCGATTTTTCAGTGCGATGCAAAATGACTCAAGAGCTGGTAGATTGCAATTCAGTTCTATCCATATGTAACAGAATAATTACCATAAGAATCTATCTTCTTGGTCATTCAGTATCGTAAATTTTGCTTTCTTGCCTGCACTTACTTTTGTATAATGATACTTTTTTTTTTTTTTTACCATAGTATATCTAAATCTGTCAACAATAATTAGACTCTTTAGTTGAATCTCTAAGTAAGCAAGTGGCATTAATGTAGTTGGGAAATTCTAATACCTTCTCAGGATGAATAAGCTGTAATGTTTTAAATTATTTATTTAAAAAAAACAAAGAAACTGTCTTAGTTCATCTTGTGCTGTATAGCAGGATACTTGAAACTAGGTAATTTATAAATAAAATATATTTATTTGTTACAGTGATGAAGACTGAGAAGTTCAAGGTTAAGGGACCTGCATTTTGTGTGGTCTTCTTGCTGTATCATGCCATGGTAGAAAACAGAGGGGTGAGAGAGAGGAGAGAGAGAGACAGAGAGGGAGCGGGCGAGAGAGCGAGACGGCATGAAGGGAAAAGGTGCCAAAATCATTCTATTTATCAAAAACTTATTCCTGCTAAAACTGACCTAGTGTCTCAATAATAGCCTTAATAAATTTATTACCCACCTATGAATAGTCCTACCTTTTAATACCATAACAATGGCAATTAAATTTCAACAAGATTTTTGAAGGGAACATTTGGACCACAGCAGGACTTGAATAGATATATTTTCAAAGAAGACATAAACATGGCCAACAGGTGTATACAAAGGTGTTTCAGATAATTAATAATGAGGGAAGTGCTCATCAAAACAATAAGATATCACCTCACATCTTTTAGGATGATTGTTATAAAAAAGACTAGAGACCGAAAGTGTTGGCAAAGGTATGAAGAAAAGAGAAGCCTAGTACACTGTTGGTAGAAGTGTAAATTAATACTGTGATTATAGAAAACAGAACGGACATTTATCAACAATTAAATCTAGAATTAACATGTGATGTAACAGTCTCTTTTCTGGACATATACCCAAAGGAAAAAAAATCAGCATCTTCCAGAGATGCTCTTCATTATAGCATCATTCACAATTCACAAGATATTGAAACAACTTAAATGTCCATCAGCAGATGAATGGATAAAGACATTGTGATGTGTATATATATGTGTGTGTGTTTACATATATATACACACATATATCTAATGAAGTATTATTCTGTCTTTAAAAAAAGAAAGAGATCCTACCATTTGGATAAACATGGATAAACCTAGAGAGCATCATACTTAGTGAAGTATGCCAGATACAGAAGGAAAAATACTGTATGATGTCACTTATATATGGAATCTAATGAAAGTCAAACACATGGAAACAGAGAGTAGAATGGTTTTTACCAGACATGGGGAATGAGAAGGATGAGGAGATGTAGGTCAAAGGGTAGAAAGTTGCAGTTAGGAAAGCTTTGTCTAGATTAATGTATAACATGAGGACTCTAGTTAATATTATTGTATTGTATACTAGAAATTTGCTAAGACAATAAGATTGTGTATGCCCTTACTAAAATACAAATGGTAACATGTGATGGTAAAAGAATATGTGAGGTAATAGATATGTTAATTTGTTTGATTGTAGTAATCATATCACTATGAATATTATATCAAAATATCATACCATTCTCCTTAAATATATGCTATCAAAAATATATATGAATTAAAATAGGGGAATAATTCCTTTAACAATAAATGAATAAATAAGATCAAAATAAAAAAAGAGGTAGTGCATAAGAAAAACAGTGTTCCCAAACTTAAATTCTCCAATGCCAAGGAAAAATTCTCCAAAGATTGGAACAATGATCTTGTGGCTGACATTTTATTGGTTTTGTACAAACTAAAAAGTCTGCTGCTGTTTTCCTCTTTTGTTTCCATGAGCCCTGAGTTATCTACTACAATGCTCATCCCATCAGCTGGGGAACTAGCATGACTATCTAAATTTTGGAATGGAATGTCCTTTGATCACCAGTCTGGTTGTTAGTCTCTACAACCATTATTGCTCAGCAATGTTTCTGTTCTGTTGTGAATTATCTTCTTCACAGTTCCTCCATTTTTTGGAGTCATGTTGTCAAAGGAAATCTTCCTGAGTCAAAAAGAGGAGAACATTCATGGGTTTTTTATTAATCATGTTGCAGAGTTGTGAGTAACTGTTATATCCCAAACATGTGGGGCAAAGAATTGGCATTCTATCAACTTATGTTGAATGCATACTCTACTATTACGTGTTATTATTGAGTAGAAAAGTGGGAATGGAATTTAGTGAACAAATGGAAAGTATATTAATGATAAAAATAAAGAAAGTTTGTTAAGCATTAAGAGAAAAGGAAGTGTAGAACAAATTCAGTTATGTTGAATATACTGTGGGGCTGAGCGTTTATGAATATTTTCTTTTATTTAAGTTTTTTGGGAAATAGCAAGAAAAATAATCAGCTGAGAGTTTGAGGGCAAATTGGTGGAGGATAGAAAAGAAATTATTGATACAGATGGACTAATGCAATAGGGAGTGGACTACAAATATGTAATATGAAAACTGAGCAAAATTAAGATCTTTCTAAGATTAATTATCATTAATTCAAAGTGAGATCTGTCAGAAATGTAGTGTGCTATAGTTCAGCGGTGTCCAATTGTACAAGTGCAGACAAGAAGTAGATGAAATGCTGGATTATTTTATTTTACTTAAACAAGTAGGATCCATGTTTATTTTACTTATATAAGTAAATGAAATAAGAGCAGACAAAGAAGTTGTGGGTATATTTATATATGTAGCTATCATTACCCTTAAATTTAAGCTTGTTCAGAAATAAAAGTAGGTTATATGGTGGGTGAAAAAGGGATAGGCTCAATAAACAATAATTCCAAATGTGATCAAAAGTTTGTGTGGTCAGCAAAAGAGTTGAATAGCTAAAATCAAGACCATGAAGAAGATTCAACTTGTTATTGATCAAATGAACACTTAGCATATAATGAGATATATCTTTAGTCACTGGACATATAGGATGTATACTCATTTACAGTATTGGTCTAATTAGATGATCATTGGTTTATGGGAGGTAAATGGCTGAATTGGACCATGGGGAGGAATACTGGAGGGCAGAAAGAGAAAGACTTATGATAGATTTTGAGATTAGTCATAGGATAGCACACCAATAGTGAATACAGAATTATGTTGAAAAATAGAAACAATGATTTTAAAACAATTTTTAAAGAAACCGAATGAGTGACCAAGGGTTAAAAGATGAGTATCCGAGGGTAAGAGTACATTTTGTAAAATTAAGAGCTGCAGATGTGTGTGTTTTTTTTTATTTTTTTATCAGCTATGCATTCAGAATCTGTCGTTATTGTTATACTTGAATGCCAAGATGAAAACTGTAATGTAATATTCATTGTTGTAACTACAGCACCAAATAATATAAGTACTCAGTGAACATTAGCTAAATAAAAGAATTAATTAAATTAAATGTTGTATAGAAAGGTGTTTTTCATGTGATGTCACAAATATATTTGGATTAAAACATCTTAATGATTTTGTAGAAGTATTTCCAACAAAGGATTATTATTCTCACATGATGTTGCTTCTATTAAAAGTATGTAAATATCTATTTATTTTTTAACCCATAACTGCTAAAAAATCATAAATTAAGATGACCTTATTGAAGTAAATGAACATCAGACAGTAAAGTAATTACATTTATCTCAACAGAATTTAAAGGAAGCATGGACAAGATGCGGCCTATATAGAATGCTTTGCTGCAGAATTTTGCATAAAACAAGTGCCTAATAATTTTCAGGTTTGTCACTGGGCAGTATCACCATAATGTCAGCACTTGGAATTAGTCATACCACATTAAAAATAGAGAATTCCCTTCTCTGTTTAGAAATAATCACTCATAAGACTAACAAGAATTTTTTAAAATGCTGCTCTAATTCACTGCCTTACTGGTTGCACTTACTAAAAAGATTGGAATGATTTTTAAATATGTCATATTTTACTTTCTTAATGATGATGGACTTAGAGAGTGTAGGCATCCGCTAGCTTACTTAGGTAGCTGGGTCCACAGCCCCTTCCTCTTTTGAGGACTCAAATCATCTGGAAAGGAAACCATTATTTTTCTTTCACCAAGACAATGATCACTACACCATCAAACAACATAAAAAGAGGTTTATATATCAAACCTTGTGTTGTTCAACTATTTCAAACTATATTCTTTAGAATTAAGGTTCCTCCTTAGATGAAACTGGATTGCCATAAGAGGCAAGGAGAGTGAGGAAGCTCAGTAAGTGTCCCCTTGTGTCTGTCACTCTTCATTTAACAAGAGAAGCTACACTTATATGTATTATGTGCTGAATTTTCATACATTAATGTTAAAATATTATGGTGTTTAATATTCTTCAATCTCACTTGTTTCTATTTCCTTTGCTCCTAGTGTTGCATGTGTAGTGAAAAATATGAATGCCAAATTTATCAATTTATAGCAAATAAAAGACCCCTCTTGGCTATTTGTTTGTTCTAATGTTGCTAGTTTATTGAATATGAACTATAAAACGATGGCATGTTTCTTCTGAAATAGATGTAATTCATGAAGTAAATGATATTTCTTCATAAGGTCAAATGATTGCATTGTTGTGCTTGAAGGATATTTCCTCTGACATTTTCAAGAAATTAGATTGACAATTAGTGAGTAGAATTTTCAACAGCCTGCTATTAGCTTTATTTAAAAATATCAAATGTGTATTTTAATACATGCTGCACAATAAAGATATGGGTGGGGCATTTTCTTTGCTTGTGAAATCCCTATTACTATATATACTCTGTAGGATTGAATTGGGACTTTATAAAATTCATGGTTAGAGTGGAGAATTAGAAGTGGGCTACTTAGTTACTTGTATGATTTTGTTGATATATGTACTTTGATTTTGTAGATTACACATGGATGACTAAGACCCATCCGCCTTTATGATAAAAAGAAAGGTTTAAACCCATGTGTTGGTTACTAAGATTGTTAGCCTTATTATAGATGCCTTAATTTGTTTGTAAATACTCTATTGCTTGAATGGAATATATATTTTTTAAATTAACATTTTTTAACATATATTAATTTTTGCTCACCTTGTAGGAATACAACTTGATTTGCATGCAAATTAAATATTATTTTAAAATTGCATATTGCTTCAAATGTTCAATGTTTTAAAACTCAAAATATTAACTATTAAAATTAAATATTTAAAATCGAAATATTAAAAAAAATTTTAAAAAGTTTACAATATGCTTCAATCACCAAGATTGTCAAAAGAAGCAGTAAAATAAATTCAGAGGAAGAAAAAATATTTTGCTTCTAGTGTGCTTCTTCCTTGATATTTAAATGAATTTCTTATATAGGAGTTTGACTTCTAGTACTTCCACTGGGATGCTATGATGCTTTAAACCAATGCGTTATTAGTGCTTTCAAGACAGAAATGTGCAGACATAATCATCTTGTTTAAGTTGGCATGACTCACAATTGTCAAGCATTTTGTAAATCAGTGTGACCAGATCCATACACTTTAAATCACTATGTTTAAGTAATAGACCTGTACCTTATAAGAGCTAAAGCTCACAAGAGCCAAAGTATAAGATGATTTACCTCCAATAAACTGCTTAAGAAAACAATCAGATTGGGGGCAAGATGGCATTGGATTCGGATAGAGTGTAAGAGTCAGCATGGATGAGTGCACAAAAAAACTTGTCTTCATATGTTTGTGTGTGCAAGTGGGAGAGCGAATGTCCAACTGAAAGAAGACACAGGATCAAGAGACCAGCGATCCCTGCAGAAATGGTTACAATTTGCCTGTATTCTGGATTTGATACCCTCTGTGCACAGAAAGATCCACCACCCCAAGGGCATCTCTCAGTAAAAGGCAGAAGAGATCAGCCGGCCCACACCACTACCTGCAGCAACAGGCCAGGCATGGGTGGCAGGGACCATGGAGAAAGCACAGGGAGAAAATCTGGAGCTGAGCTCTGCCGGGGTGGGGTGGGGGGAGACCACAGATTGCTCCCTTTTTCTCTGTTCCAGAACTGGGTAGAGACCTGTTTTATTTTACCAAATTCTGAGATGCCTGAATCCTGAGCAGCCTGCATCCTGAGACCAAGATGTGATCTCTGCATCCCTCTGAAGTCAACCATTGTTTGCTCAAGGAGGATAATTTAAGTACATGATACCAGAAAGACATATGACCTACTCTCACACTGGACCAAACACAGACACATGCAATTGGAGTGGAAGAACAAGCAGCAGGCAATTTGGGAACTTTTCCAGGGAAATCTGCTGAAGCGAGTTGAACACTGACAATAAGGGTGGTGGAGGGAATGTGGAGAAGAAGCCTGAGGCAGACTCCCAAGGAAGCAATGGGAAAAGCTTATCCTGAGCCTGGATAGGGCTCCAGAGCCTTTCCACCAGGTCTTGAGATCTGGAGATTGGTAACTGCTGGGAAGGGAACGATATCTCCCAGCAGAAAAACTGAACAGACTCTCTAATGCCCTGGAAGAGATGTGTTCCAGAGCAGCCTCTGCGGAGAGCAAAACCAAATCTTGAGACCAAGCACTGATCTCTGCCTTGCATTGGGGCTGTTCTTTGCAACCTCAAAGAACATTGCCCCCAGTACACAAGCCCTGGTGAGTAACAGCAGATGCGGAGTCCCAGACATCCACCCTCCACCCTGAGTCAGCTGCTGGGTGATAGACACAGACAGCAGAACTGAATGAGAAGGAGGTTGTTGGTGGAAAAGATTTGTCTGAGTATCTTGTTTGGTTGCTGTGTTTGTTGGTTGGTTTTTTCTTTTCTTTACTTCTTCTATTTCTCTTTCTTTGTTCTTTCTCTGTTTTTTCTTTCTACTTTTCCTTTCCCCTCCTTTCCCTTTTTGCCCTCTTTCTCCTCTCTCTTTTCCTTCTTATACTCTGTCTTGGACTCAGGGGCTATGCAAGCATACCAATTGTAAGGTCGAATTATGCAGAGGTGGAGAGTGGGCCCAGCTGGCTTGTTCACCAGCTAGTAAACATTATGGTCTGTCAATGGGTTTTGAATCCTTCCAGCTCCCTTCATCCTCTAGTAAGTGCTCAAAATTGTAAAGAGACAGCACAACACCCACTCCAGTCCTACTTCATAATTGAACTAACCTGGAGCCCCAGCTCAAGTAAGGACTAAAGGTACAGCAAATATCAGAAGTGACTGCGTATCCATCTTCCACTGAACTAGAGAGTTAAAGAGAAAGATAGGAAAACCAATGAAGAACTACTAGTAACCAGAGCCCAAGCAAAGAATCAGTGCTAGAAAGAACAGCTACTGGGGCACAAATAATAGCTATCTCCACGAATGATAGTACCCAGAAGGTATTTACAGAGATCAAAGGATCTTTGGGTGGAATGAACACAAATCAAGAAATGTATGGGCTAAAACTAAATAAAATTGCAACAGAACTAGACAAATTCAAGAAAGCATACTTAGAAATAACAAAAATAAAGAACTCCATTCAATATATTAATGACAAACTGACAAGCATGGGGAGCAGAAATGAACAAGCAGAAGAAAGAATCTCAGAACTGGAAGATCAAAATATGGAATTGACCCAATCTATTAAAAATATAGAGAAAAAAAAACTTAAGAAGGAAGAAGAAACAGTCTAAAAGATGTACAGTTTTATCAAGAAAGCAAACCTACATCTGAAAGGAATATCTGAAATAGAAAGAGAAACAGAAAATACCTTGAAACAAACATTCCATGAGGTCATTCAAGAAAACTTCACTCGTCTGGCAAAAGAGATGACTATACAAGCACAGGAGATTCAGAGAACCCCTGCAAGACATCTTATGAGAAGACCAATTCCTAGACACATAGTAATTCACCTACACAAAGTAGGTATAAAAGACAAAATCTTAAAGGCCACAAGGAAAAAATATTAGACTACCTACTGGGTGAGATCAATCAGAATTGCTGCAGACTTATATGCAGAAACACTACAGGCCAGAAGGAATTAGACTCCAATCTTTAATGTTCTAAGAGATAAATAATTTCAGCCAAGAATTTCCTATCCAGTCAGCCTAAGCTTAATCAGTGAGGGAGAATTAAAGTCCTTCCCAGACATTTAATCCCTAAGAGAATATGCTGCTTCAAGATTGGCTCTACAGGAGACACACAAAAGAAGAGCTGTGCACAGAAGAAAAAAGAAAGAAAAGAAAGACCATATACTTAACAAGATTTTAATCAAACACAGAAGCAGCAGAACACACAGCGTAATCATAAAAATGAAAACACACACATATATGAACACAAAAGCTAAATAAAAACAAAATATCCTTATAAGAGCATTATGTCAGAGACAAACTCTCACATTTCAATAATCAATCTGAATGTGAATTCAATGCACCACTGAAACTGAAAAGACATAGAATGGCTAACTGGATAAAAATATGTGACCCAGTAATTTGCTGTCTCCAGGAAACTCATCTCATCACAAAGGATGCCCACATACTCAAAGTTAGAGGATAGAAAATGAATTTCCAGGCAAACAGATCAAAGAAGAAGGCAGGAGTCAAGCTCTTAATATCAGACAAAACAAGCTTTAAGCTATCAAAAATTTTTAAAGAGACAAGGAAGGACACTACATAATGATAAAAGGTTTGACCAATCAGCAAGATATATCCATTCTAAACATATATACCCAGCACAGGAGCATATTTTTATAAAGCAGCTACTAAGTAAACTAAAAAAAGATATTGACTCTAATACCATCATAGCTGGAGATTTAAATATCTCACTAACAACCTTAGATAGAACATTGAGGCAAAAATAAATAAAGAGATCTGAAACTTCAACTTGATGCTTGGCCAAATGGACTTAGTACACACCTATAGAACATTCCACCCAACAACCACAGAATATACATTCTACTCAGCACCACATGGTATGTACTCCAAGATAGACCACAAAGCTAAATAAAAACAAAATATCCTTATAAGAGTATTATGTCAGGAACAAACTCTCAATAATCAATCTGAATGTCAATGAAACAAATGAAAATGAACAAACATCTGACCAAAACCTCTGGGATGCTATGAAAGCAGTACTGAGAGGAGAATTTATATCTCTACCAAAATCACATGAAGAAAATAGAAAGAGACAAGCTGACAGCCTAACCAATCACTTAAGGAAGTTGGAAAGACAAGACCACCAAAACCCTAACTTCAGCAGAAGAATACAGATCGCCAAAGTAAAAGTCCAAATATAGGACATAGAAGACAAAAATACCATAGAAAAAAATCAATGAAGCAAAAATCTTGTTCTTTGAAAGAATAAACAAGATTTATGGGTAACCTAGCAAGAAAAAACAAGAAAAAGAAAAAGCTCAAATAAACACAATCAGAAACACAAAAGATCAAGTCACAACTGGCCCAAAAGAAATACAAAAGATTACTAGAGATAGTTATGCACAACTATATGGAAACAAACTCAATAACCTAAATGAAATGGAGGCATTTCTGACATCACACAACCTCCCAAGGTTGAAACAAGAAATTGAGATCCTAAATAGACCAACAACAACCCAGGAAATTGAGTGCATCACAAGAAAACTACCTACAAACAAAACAAAACAAAACAAAATAAAACAAAGAACTCCAACATGGACCATACAGATTTCCAGCAGAATTCTAAAACATACAAGGAGGAGCTGATACTAATCCTATTGAAAGTATTCCAGGCAATTGAGAAAGACAGAACTCTCCCAAATCATTTTATGAAGCAAAAATCACACTGATACCCACACCAGTTAAAGATTCGACAGAGAAAGAGATCTATAGGCCATCAATGGCAAAATACTCAACAAGATTCTAGCAAATTGGATTCAACAACACATCTCAAAATTATCCACCATGACCAAGTAGGCTTCATCCCCAGGATGCAGGGTTGGTAAACAATCACAAGACCATAAATGTAATTAAATACATAAACAGATGTAAAACAAGAATACATGATTATATCACTAGATACAGAAAAACCTTTTGATAAAATCTTGAATCCTGCCTTGATAAAAATCCTTGAACATATAGGCATAGAGGGAACATACCTCAAAACGGTAAGAGTCGTCTATGATAAACCCACAGTGATCGTATTTTTAAATGGACATTGAAAACATTTCTTCTGAAAACCGGAACATGACGAGGCTGTCCACTCTCACCCCTCCTGTTCAACATAGTGCTGGAAGTCCTAACTAGAGATATCAGGCAAGAGAAGAAAATCAGGGGTATCCACACAGAAAAGAAGTCCAATTATCGCTCTTTGCTGTTGATTCTTCCTATACCTCAAAAATCCAAAATAATCTGTCAAAAACCTCCTTGCACTAATAAAGGAATTTGACAAAGTCTTAGGCTACAAAATAAACATGTAAAAACAATCACATTCTTATATACCAACAACAAACAGGCAGGGAAACAAATAAAAACCATGATCTCATTCACAATAGCCACATGCACAAAAAATGAAATACCTAGGCTTCTTCCTAACCTGAGAAGTGGAAGACCTTCGTAACAAAAACTACAAAACACTGCTCAAAGAAGTCAACGATGGCATAAACAAATGGAAAAACATCCCTTGCTCATGGATTGGAAGAATCAACCATTTTCTTTAAAAGCAGGATTTATTGAGAGACAGAAGAACTCCCACAGTGGGAGGTGATCCGAAGGGGTTGCCCAAGAATGAATATTGTTAAGATGTCAATCCTATTCAAGACAATCTACAGATCCAAGGCCATACTCATTAAATTACCAACATCATTCTTCTTAGACCTGGAAACAATACAGAAATTCATATGGAAACATAAATGACCATGAATAGACACACACACACACACACACACACACACACACACACAGCTAAAGAAACAAAGTGGGAGGTATTACTCTTCCAGACTTTAAACATTATTATAAGCCTACAATAATCAAAACAACCTGGTATTGTTACAAGAACAGGTATAAAGACCAATGGAACAGGATAGAGATTCTGGAAGCAAAACCTCAATTTCTCACCCAATTCATCTTCGACAAAGCCTCCAATACCAACCACTGGTGAAAGGAGAATCTATTCAGTAAATGGTGCTGGGAAAACTGGATGACCACTTGCAGAAGAATAAAACAGAACCCCTACCTATCACCATATACAAAAATCAATTCCAAGTATCAAAAACCTAAACATAAAACCTCAAACTATAAGAATCTTAGAAAATGTAGGAGACACCCTTTTGGAAATTGGAATAGGCAATGAATTCCTGATCAAAACCTAAAAGCCCATGCCATAAGAGATAAGATTGAGAAGTGGAGCCTCATCAAACCAAAAAGCTTCTGCCAAGCAAAAGAAGCCATCAAGAGAGTGGGAGACAGCCCACAGAATGGGGGAAAAAATTGCCAACTGCATATCTGACAAAGGCCTAACATCCAGGATCTAGAAGGAAATCAAATATGCTCAAAGGAAAAAAAATGAACAGCCCCATTAAAAAGTGGGCAAAAGACATGAATAGACATTTCTCAAAAGAAGACATACGAGCAGCCAACAGACACATGAAAAAGTGTTCAGCCTCACTAATCATCAACAAAATACAAATCAAAACCACATTGAGATATCACCTAACTCCAGTAAGTATGGCCATCATTAATAAAATAAAAAACAACAGACGCTGGTGAGGAAGTTTGAAAAAAAACCGCTTCTGCACTGTTGGTGGAAATGCAAACTAGTTCAGCCTCTATGGAAAACAGTGTGGTGATTCCTAAAACAACTAGAAATTGACCTTTCATATGACCCAGCAATACCCCTTCTGGGAATATACCCGAAGGAACTTAAATCACTCCACTGCACATGCATATTTATTGCAGCACTCTTCATAATAGCAAAAGCATGGTATCAACTGTGCTGCCCATTGAAACTGTACTGGATGAAAAACTGTGGTACATATATGTGATGGAATATTACTCAGTCAGAAGGAAGAACAAAACTATGGACTTTGCAGCAACTTGGATGGATTTAGAGTCTATAATACCCTGTGGCCTATCACAGAAACAGAGAACTGAGTACCACATGTTCTCAATTATGAGCAAATGTTGAACATTTACCATAATATTATAAGAAAGGGATTGGCAAGAGTGGGACACTGCCAGGGGAACGAGGGGTACATAACATCAATAAGGGTACTTGATCTCAAACCTGGTGAAATGGGTACTAAAGGGAAGCCCAAACTTTACTTGTTTGACGACCACTTGTATACTTAAATCTGAACTATTCCCCATATTGTTAAAAAAAAAAAAGAAAGAAAGAAAACAATCAAAGAAGTGTATGTCATGGACACAGCGTATTAATAGTTAATAAAAGGATGAGAAACCAGAGATCATACCAGTTCTGTTTCTATGTTCTATTTTTGTATTTCATTGTGTTTGGGGTATCTTACAGAAGATAAACAGGAAAATATATCATTTCAGTTAGAAATCACTTCTTTTAGTAATAGCTCAGATTGTTTTCTTTTAAAAGCATTTCTTTTGAATTTTCAATCCTTTCAATAAGCCAAAGGATTGTATAGGTGCCAAAATATAAAAAAAATATATATTCTGAGGTAGCAGAAAGGTATGTAATTTTTAGATTTTATCAGACTCAGCAGACAGCCAATCTGAGAAAGACATGCAGTCTCCAATTATTTAAATATATCACAGAGACAAAAATAGTAAACGGATCTGAGAAGTTACATTTTGGAATAATAGCAACACAATTTATTCTGCCAATGAATGTCAAAGAATATCTTCTCTAAATAAACTAATTCTGGTTTCTTATTATTCTTCATACAGAAATCATATAATTTTTACTTTAAAATGTATTTAAATTTGTTTTGGGCTGCACATTATTATAACAGAATGGTTAAAATATTGCAGTCCTCTTAGAAATTATTAAGTTGTATTAATATGTTGAAATGCTTCCAACAGGCTTGTTTTTATTAACTTATAGGGTCATGATTTATTATTTTGTGGCAATTATTTAAATATACATTTTAGGTTGGGTGCAGAAGCTACACCTGTCATCCCAGCACACTGGGAAGCCAGGGTGGGAGGAAGGCTTTTGCCCATGAGTTCAAGACACGCCTGGACAACATAATGAGACATCATCTCTACGGACAACATAATGAGACTTCATCTCTACAAAAAAGTTTATAAAATTAGCAGAACATTGTGGCATGCTCTTGTAGTTTCAGCTACCTGAGATGCTTATGTAAGAGGATTACCTGTGTCCAGAAGGTTGAGGTTTCAATGAGCTATGATTGTGCCACTGCTCTCCAGCCTGGACAACAGAGAACATGACAAAAAAAAAAAAAAAATTCCACAGTTTTAATTAATTTGTTTTATATTTATAATTTATTCAAGATATACATGCATATATATGTAGACACATACACACACACACACACACACACCCAGAGAGAGAGAGAGAGAGAGAGAGAGAGAGAGAGAATTTACTATGTATAAGGCAGAGCTAAGACTACAAAATAAATGTAGCTATAATTTGACCAAAGAAAAAATATAATAGCATGCTAACAAACACAATCAGAAAATAATTTTAACATTTTAAATTATGTTAAATAATTTATTTTGATTCACCAATAGAAATCATTGAGAAAAATATATTTGAACTGAGTTATTTTATCTAGATTTCCAAGCTAGTTAAAGGTAAACAATCTGGGGCAGTAATCAGACCTTTTTCAACCTTTTTTCAGACTTGATTTATTTACTTTGGACATATTAGACATATAAGAAGAGCCAAAACAGAAGACACCATTATATATGATGAAAATTCTGATAGACAGCAATGTCATTTCTTCATGGATTTATAATTCCGGATTCTTAAAACCATTTCCACTACCTTTGTCCCTACTGTTAACCAGCAACCATTTAAACAATCTGTTAATTTAACTCTTTTTTGTGTGTATGAGAAAAAGAGAGAGAGAGAGACAGACAGAGATATACAGAGTGAGATAGAGCTACTCACCCTGGCTAAAATGGAGTACTACAAAGGCAAGTGTGAGGTACAAAGAAGGAGAAAAAGGAGTTGAGAACAGTAACTCTATCTATCAAATGACCTATAACAACCTAGCAATGATTGTTTTGCATTTTAGAGTTAAACAGTTTCTAGGGGAAAGCAAACATAGGTTTGTTGACTCAGAATTTTATCTCTTTCAGAATTTTAATTGAGTATAATTTTTCCAACTAGCTTTATTGAGCATTGGAAAATACCCTGATATGTTGGACAAGGAGACAAATTTATTAATGCCTTTATAGTCAAGGCACTGAATCTAGCAATAATGAAAACATGACTTCCATTGTGCTCCTTGATGCCAAGGAAGATACTATTTAATTAACTGCAAGTGACTAGATTTTAATAAGTATTCGTTAGTAGCAAAAATAAGGTAAGTATTCATTTATTTTTCAATGAGCATTAAAAATATAGACACCTGCTAGCATCCATTTTAACAGTTAGTTTATCAGCACAAGACTTGTGGAGTATATTATTATTGTTGTTGTTATTCTATTTTCCAGAAAAAAAGAAAAAGAGACACAATTGTGATAAATTACTTGTCTAAGGTCAAAATTCTATTAAGTTACTGATATAAAATTCTAGATAGCAAAATACACTTAAAGCTGCAGTAAATTTTTAGGTGCTGTGGTAAAAGTGATAAAAGTCATAATAAAATACTTTATTACTGTTTAGGAATAGAAATATCAGTGAAATAAAATAAAGAGTACCGAAAGGCAATATAAAGGGAAAGACAGACAGACAGAGAAAAAGATGGCAACAGAGAGATGAAAAAAAAAATGTTCGTCAGTCAATTGTGTGAGATAACTGATTAGACACAGTGAAAAGTAAACAGAGGGATAGATAGATAGATATAGAGAAATAAAACAAGAATGCTCCTTATATCTTTAAACTAAAATATGTTTCAAATGTTCAAAAATATAAACATAAACCATACTTTAGAGAAAATAGATGACTTTAAAGATATTTAAAGATAAAACCCAAACCCCATAAACCCTGAGAAAAGAATGATTAAACTTGATTTTATAAATATATAGCCTCCCAAATAGCTAAATACATAGTCAATTAGGTAATAATGAGGTTTGTCATTTAAATATTGATGAAAATAGTAAGAAAATCAATAGGCCAGCAGATAATTGAAATATAAAATAATTATTCACAATAAAAATAGATTTTTAGCCAAAATTGTTGACCATCTGTCATAAAATTAAAATACCAAGATGTACCTTTTTTGTATATCAGAATTGACATTTTTATAATTGTAGAGATGGGGAAATAGACACTACCATATTGGTAATCTGGTAGTAGTTAATAAATTAAATAAGCACACATTATTTCATGCTACAATTCATCTAGTAGAAATACATTTCACAAATTCACTGTCAATTGCATCCCAAGACATTCATAAATCGAAGTTTCAGTATATTGTTTTTGTAATAATATACATAAAACGTAAATAACACAAATATCCTTTAATACAGGACTAATTAAATGCCTGATGACAGATCTATACTCTAAAGGACTCTACATTATGATTTTAGTATGAAGTATTTAAGTTATATTGTTCACTGCATTGAAAAGCTAAGTACTGAAAATGTGAATAGTACACTGCTACTTGTAGACAAATTAAGCATATAAATATACAATGTAATTTTCTATGCTGATACTAATGATCCTTTTGGTGATGATGGTCTTTTAAGAATAAAATTCTAGTTCAAGTTTGGGAAAGTGGCATCCTTTTTTAATATTAATTTATAATATGTACAAGAGTTTTTATGACATGAAAAATAAGGAAAGAGTAATAATGTGAATAAAAGCCATTTTAGTATTTCCATATGCTGAACACTGTACTAAGCACTGTATATACACATGTAATTGAATCCTTAAAAATTTCTGAAGAGAGTACCATCTTGTACAGACAAGGTAAAACAAAAGAGTAGAGAAGTTAAATAACTACCACCATTTGTATAATAAGGAAGTGACTGGTTTGGGAAGTCTCATTTCCAAATGTGTACTCTTCAGTACTTCACTCAAATTTTAGGAATCAACGCCTAAGATGGAAGGACAGTATTCTTTTGACAAGCTTCTGACTTCCTTTACATTTGACCTACCTTGCATTATATGACAAATGCATCAGGGAAAACAGATGAAGTTTGGCACCAGTAACAACTCCTCACCCCTTTAAGGCCAAGAGACTTATTAAAGTGGCTGTTACAAGGGAAAAAGGGAAAGGGTCTGTGAAGAGAGAGAGAGAGGAAGTGGGAGAGAGGCGGGGAGAGAGCTGCAGAGAGGGACGAGAGAGAGAGAAAGAGAGACCGAGAGAGATATGCAGGGAGAGGGCTGTATTTACTAGCCTGACAGGGGCCGAAAAGGGCTGTGCTAGGTTCTTATTGGAGGAGTGGCATGGGAACAGGGTGAGGCCGACACCATGTTATAGTCCTATTGGACGCATAACAAAGCTGGCTAAGGATTGGAGGCCTGCAAGTTTGAACTTTGCATGCATGGGGAATTATGCACACAGAAGCCGGAACCTAGGGCCTTTGTTGTCTGTTATGTCCTCACCATGCTCAGCGCCATTCTGGGAGCCGCCCCTCTGGTCGCTTCCTGCACCCTTCATTCCCACCTTTTCTGTTCTTATGGGGAGGGGCATCATTACTCTTTCTGGCTACTTCCTGCTGGTTGGGGGCATTGTGGGGGTAAGGTGGTGGAAGGGTGCAGAACCAGCCAGAGCAGGGCCCAAAGGTAGGCGCTGAAGGTGTAGATTTCCGCAGGTGAGAGTTCCATGAAAGTTCCTGTAAGTGTAGGACAGCGACTTGTTCCGGCCAGTTTTCCAGTGGGTCCGAGGGTGGTAGTAACCAGCTGTCTTGGAGTAGACTGTGGAGGTAAATGGAGAACTTGGAAGAGAGCATATCTAAAAGAAAAATTAAGTGATGTTTAGGGACAACACTATTGGGACAGGTTGATAACTATTGAGTTATAAGATGTTGAGGTTTTGATCTGAGAGTTTAGTTAAGCGTTGTTGGAGAAATTTAAAGATATATGGGGCTATTAACAAAAACGCAAATTAGAAAGAGGCAAGTGCCTCCCTGTTGGACTATTGAGAGCCAGGAAAATGGGTTGACTTTGGTTGTCGGTTTTATAGAGGTTTGTAATATTGACTAAAGTTTTTAAAAGCATGTTATAACACAAAATCACAGTAGTTATTGTAAAAGTTACTTATTTAGCCAAAATGATAGTGCAACAATTTTGAAAAGGAAAAACACCTTGCTCTTTTGTAACAAAGACAGTGGGGGAGGGGGGAGGGCTAATTGAATTTTGTCTCTTTTTTCTCCCCTCTGTTATTTAAAGAAGAAAATTTTTTGGAGATTGTTAATTAAGAAGCTCATGTTCTGGCCTTCGAGTAGCATGTTGGCCTAGCATTAGTGTAATTGATATTAATGGTAGATTTATGGAACCTTTTTTGTAGCCTCGAGTGTTTACAGAATTTCTTTCACTTTTTTCCACTAACTTTCACCTAACATGTTCGATAAACTCATACCATTCTTGACATGCTTGTTCAATAAACTCATACCATTCTTTGACATGCTTAAACCTTCTATTTTTGTTCTATGCTTTCTTTAACCAGCCATTCTATTATAGAACAAAATGTACCATACAAGATTCTTTCCTATACAATTATTTATCTTTTCTTTATCCTTTCTTACTAAAAACATACCTTACACCAACAACTTTCTTTACATTTTTCCTAACCTCAGAGCTCTAACCAAAGCAATAAGTTTATATGTAGTGGAAGGGCTTAGATAGGATCCAATGTGGAACTATTAGGGAAATCCAAAGCTATACAAAAGGCACCCAAAAAGTACAGTGGTGTGAGTTTTAATTTTTGTCATAATGTCCCTTCCCAATAATGGAGCTGGACACGTTGGCATAACAAGGAAAGAGTGTTGAAATACTTTATCTCCC
>NW_007258203.1:301782-313852 GCF_000164805.1 Carlito syrichta | reverse complement strand
CCCCACTGGTAGGTGGTGGGGGCTTTGTCGAAGATGAGTTGGTTGAGGAATTGAGGTTTTGCTTCTGGAATCTCAATTCTGCTCCATTGATCTATATACCTGTTCCTGTACCAATACCAAGCTGTTTTGATGATTGTAGCTTTATAGTAAAGTTTGAAGTCTGGTATTGTGATACCACCTGCTTTGTTTTTTTTACTGACGATTGTTCTGGCTATTCTTGGACGTTTGTGTTTCCATATGAATTCCTGTGTTGTTTTTTCTAGGTCTGAGAAGAATGTTGTTGGTAATTTAATGGGTATTGCATTGAATTTGTAGATTGCCTTAGGTAAGATGGACATCTTCACAATGTTGATTCTTCCGATCCATGACCATGGAATATTTTTCCACTTGTTCGTGTCAGCTTTGATTTCTTTGAGCAGTGTTTTGTAATTTTCATTATAAAGGTCTTTCACGTCTCTGGTTAGGAAGATGCCAAGGTATTTCATTTTTTTTGTGGCTATTGTGAATGGAATTGTGTTTTTTATTTGGGTTTCTGTTTGTTTATTATTGGTGTAGAGAAATGCGATTGTCTTTTGTACATTTATTTTGTATCCTGAGACTTTGCCAAAGGCCTTTATCAATGTAAGGAGGCCTTTGACAGATTCTCTTGGGTTTTCGAGGTACACCATCATATCATCTGCATAGAGAGATAACTTAACTGCCTCTTTTCCTATTTGAATACCTCTGATTGCCTCCTCTTCTCTGATTGCTCTAGCCAGGACTTCCAATACTATGTTGAACAGGAGGGGAGAGAGTGGGCATCCTTGTCTAGTTCCAGTTTTCAGGGGAATTGGTTCCAATTTTTGTCCATTTAGGAGTATGCTGGCTGTGGGTTTCTCATAGATGGCTTTTACTATTTTGAGGTATGTTCCCCGTATGCCTAGATGTTCAAGGGTTTTTATCAAGAAGGGGTGCTGGATTTTATCAAAAGCTTTTTCTGCATCTAATGATATGATCATGTGGTTTTTGTTTTGACATCTGTTGATGTATTTAATTACATTTATGGTTTTACGAATGTTAAACCAGCCTTGCATGCCAAGAATGAAGCCTACTTGGTCATGGTGGATGATTTTTGAGATGTATTGCTGAATCCGGTTTGCTAGGATTTTGTTGAGAATTTTAGCATCTGTGTTCATCAAAGATATTGGCCTGTAGTTACATACATCCCACCAATTCACAATTTATCATATACACAACATACTTGATTTTTCAACCTTTCACAACACATTAACAAAGTTATCAGGAAAACAGGACACCACGACAAAAGATGTTACAGAGTGCACACAATTCTGATAGGGAGAGCCATGATCAAGGAGTGGTTTTCTTTAGAAAACAATTCTACTAAAAAACAACATAGGAGTAGAAGTAATTTTAAATGTTCAAGACATTAAATGCAGGACTGTGATCCATATTGCCACTTAGTATACTTTGCATTATAGGATATAAAAACTAACCCCCCATCTACGGAATGTTAAGCTGACATCCAAGACAGTGGAAGCCTCCAGTAATTCAATATCCCACACTATTTTCTGGTTGTACCAAAAAATAAACAACGAGCGAATGATTTCACCTCTTAAAAAAAAGCATTTACACTTAAAAAATGAGATGAGGTGGGATTCCCTCCTTCTTAGAAATGTTTCTAGAGCTACTAAAAAACTCGCATTTGGTCGCGGCTGTGGTGGCCGGGAGCAGCCACTGCACTCCAGTCTGGGTGACAGAGTGAGACTCCAACTCAAAAAAAAAAAGCCTATTAAAGTTGACAAAAATATGTACTTTAATCAGAACATCTAATTGAACTGTAAGGAATAGAAAGAGTAACATTGTATTCAGTTTTGTAAATTTATAATGATTTCATTTTCATGATATTAACAGCATTAATAATTTCCAAAATAAGATTTTAAAAAATCAATCCTCAGGAATATTAGTAAATTAAAATTGTAAATGACAAAAAAAAAACTTGCATTTACAAAATAGTTGATAAAAATATTCCTCTGGATTGTACAAGAGGGGAGACAGGGACCACTGATAAGATATGGGATATGATATTTTTCAGTCTTGGCTTCTTTCCCTCCTGCTTCATCAGAGGCTGGATTCTCCTCGGTTTTGGTTTCTCCATTTTCTGCAGGTCACTCTTCTTTAGTTTCTTGGTTAGACACTTCAGCCTGCTTCCTGTCGCTCTCCTCTTCCCTTTTGATTGCACTTTTTTGTCTGAAGATCTATCCTTTCCCACCCCCTTTTTTGGCTTTTCTTCCACTTTTGCAGGAGCAGGTGTAGCCGACAACCACGCCAATCTCCTCTTGGGCTCCTCCTTCGCCGCCCCCTCGGTGGAGCTGACCTTCCTCTTGGGCATCTTGGCACTGGGCAGGGTGTGTACTGGGTGCCTTGCAGGCAGCGGCGCATGGAGAGCCTTCGAGAAGCTGGACTGCCGGCTGCTACCCCTCCTCCCGCCGCCGGAGCTGCTGAGACCGCAGATATCTTTTTCATAGAGGGATCTGAGCTCCTCCAGGTATATTCCCAGTAGGGGGATTGCAGGGTGGTATTGGAGGCATAATGCTTGACCAAATGGACTTAATTGATACCTGCAGAACACTCCACCCAACAACCATGCAATATACATTCTACTCATCACCACATGGAATGTACTCTAAGATCGACCACATCCTTGGCCAGAAATCAAGCATAAATAAATTTCATAAGATAGAATTTGGCCTGGCACCTTCTCAGACCACTGTGGAATAAAAATAAATATCAATACCAACAAAATTCTCCCAAAACCCACAAAGACATGGACACTAAACAGCATGATGCTGAATGACCACTGGATCAACACAGAAATCAAAACAGAAGTTAAAAGTTTCCTGGAAACAAATGAAAATGAAGAAACTTCTTACCAAAACCTCTGGGATGCCATGAAACCTGTTCTAAGAGGGGAATTTATATCTCTACAAACACTCATCAAGAAAATGGAAAGATCATAAGTTAACAGCCTAATAAATCACCTAAGGGAGCTGGAAAGACAAGACCACCAAAACCTTAACTTTATCAAAAGAATCCAGATCACCAAAGTAAAAGCTCAAATTTGGGACATAGAAGACAAAAATATCATAGAAAAAAATCAACAAAACAGAAAGCTGGTTCTTTGAAAGAATTAACAAGATTGATGAACTGCTAGCCAAAATGACCAAGAAAAAGAGAGAAAAAGCCCAAATAAACACAATCAGAAATGCAGAATATCAAATCACAACTGACCCCAAAGAAATACAATGATTATCAGAAATTACTATGCTCACCTGTATGGAAACAAACTTTATAACCTAAATGAAATGGAAAACTTTCTGACATCACATACCATCCCAAGGTTGAAACAAGAAAACATTGAGATACTACATGGACCAATAACCCAGGAAATTGACTATGTCATAAGAAAATTACCTGCAAGAAAATAGCTCTGGACCAAATGGCAGCTTTCCAGCAGAATTCTACAAAATGTACTAGGAGGAGCTGTTACCAATCCTGTAGAAATTATTACAAGCAATTGAGAAAGACAGAACTCTCCGCAAGTCAAGTTACGGAACTAACAACACATTGATACCCAAACTGGGTAAAAATCCAACAAAAAAAGAGAACTATAGGCCATTATCCCTAAAGAACATCGATGTAAAGATTCTCAATAAGATTCTAGCAAATTGGGTCCAGCAACACATCTCAAAAATCATCCACCATGACCAAGTAGGGTTCATCCCCAAGATGCAGGGCTGGTTCAACATCTACAAGATCATAAGTGTAATTAAATATATCAACAGAAGAAAAAACAAGAATCACATGATTATATCATTAGATACAGAAAAAGCTTTTGATAAAATCCAGCATCCTTTTTGATAAAAAACTTTCAAACACCTAAGCATAGAAGAAACATACCTCAAAATAGTAAGCACCATATACAATAAAACCGCAGACAGCATATTGCTAAATGGACAAAAACTGGAAACATTTCCCCTGAAAACCGGAACAAGACAAGGCTGCCAACTCTCACCCCTCTTGTTCAGCATTGTATTGGAAGTTCTAGCTAAAACACTTAGATAAGAGAAGGAAATCAGGGGTATCCCAATAAAAAAAAAGAGGAAGTTAAGTTATCCCTCTTTGCTGACTATATGATCCTATAACTCAAAAACCCATGAGAATCCATCAAAAATCTGCTTTCAGTGATAGAGGACTATGGCAAAGTCTCAGGGTACAAAATAAATGTGCAAAAGAAATTGCATTCTTATACACCAACAAGCAGATGGAGGGATACACAATCCCATTCACAATAGCCACAAAAAAATGAAAGGCCTCAGCAGTTTCCTAATCAGAGAAGTGAAAGACCTTTATAACAAAAACTACAAAACACTGCTCAAAGAAATCCAAGAAGACACAAACAAATGGAAAAATATTCCATGCTCATGGATAGGAAGACTCAACATTGTTGAGATGTTCATCCTACAAAAGGCAATCTACAGATTCAATGCAATACCCATTAAATTACCAGCAGCCCAATTCTCAGACCTGTAAATGGCAATACAGAAATTCATATGGAAACATAAATGACCATGAATAGCCAAAACCGTACTCAGCAAAAGAAACAAAGTGGGAGGTATCACACTTCCAGACTTTAAACTTTATCTTAATGCTACAATAATCAAAACAGCCTGGTATTGGGACAAGAACTGGCATATTGGCCAATGGAACAAGTTAGAGAGTCTGGAAGCAAAACCTCAATTTCTTAACCAACTCATCTTCGACAAAGCCTCCACCAACGACCAGTGGGGAAAGGAGAACCTATTCAGTAAATGGTGCTGGGAAAACTAACTGACCACATGCAGAAGATTGAAACAGGAGCCCTACCTATCACCAGACACAAAAATCAACTTAAATGGATCAAAGACCTAAATATAAAACCTCAAACTTAAAGAACCTTAGAAAATGCAGGAGACACCCTTATGGAAATTGGAACTGGTAACCAATTTCTGATCAAAACCCCAGTGTCCATGCCATAAAAGGTAAGATAGACAAGTGGGACCTCTTCAAAGTGAAAAGCTTCTGCAAAGCAAAAGATACCATCAAGAGAGTGGAGAGACAGCCCACAGAATGGGAAAAAATATTTGCCAACTGTATATCTGACAAAGACCTAACATCTAGGATCTACAAGGAACTCAAACACGCCAAAAGGAAAAAACAAACAGCCCCATTAAAAAGTGGGCAAAAGACATGAATAGGCACTTCTCAAAAGAAGACACATGGGAAGCCAACAGACACATGAAAAAGTGCTCAGTCTCACTAATCATCAGAGAAATGCAAATCAAAACCACATTGAGATACCACCTAACCCCATTAAGAATGGCCATCATTACTAAAACAAACAACAGATGCTGGCAAGGATGCAGAGAATAAGGAATCCTTCTACACTTCTGGTGGGAAGCATTTCTAAAAGAACTAGACCTTGACCTTCCATATGACCCAGCAATCCCCCTAACTGGGAATACACCTGGAAGAACTCAAATCATTTTACAAAAAAGATACCTGCACACACGTTTGTTGCAGCACTATTCACAATAGCAAAAGCATGGAACCAACCGTGCTGCCCATCAAACTAAACTGGATAAAAAAATGTGGTACATTTACACAATGGACTATAATGTAAACATAAATAAAGATATGCATATAGACTTCACAGCAACTTGGACGAATTTAGAGTCTACATACTCAGTGACCTATCACAGAAACAAAAAAACAGAGTACCACATGTTCTCACTCATAAGCATACCCTAAACATTTACCATAATACTATTAGAAAGGGATGGGCAGTAGTAGGATGCTACCAGGATGGGGAGGTGGGGAAACACAACATCAATAAGGGTTCCTGATCTCCAACCAGGCAAAGCAGGTATCAAAGGGAGGCCCAACCTTTATCTGTATGATGACCACTTGTATACCTAGTCCTTAATTGTACCCCACATCTTTAAAATAAAATATTTTGAAAAGTGAAGACTAGAAACCAAAAGAGAACAGGGGAAAACTCTACTTACATTAGATAAAATAGGCTTTAAGTCAAAACTGACACAAGACAAAGAAAGACATTATATACTAATAAAGGAGTCGATTTATCAAGAGGATATAGCATGTAAATATATCTGCACTTACACCAGAGCACATGAATATAGAAAGCAAATGTTAATTGATCTGAAGGAAGATTTAGAAAGCAATCAATAATAGTAAGGGACTTTAATACCCCACTTTCAATAATAAATAGATCATAGAATATCAATATGAAAACATTGGATTTTCCATTGACAGTAGACTAGATTTTTTTTAATGTAATAATATACATAATAGAATATTATGCAGCCATAAAGGACAAAATTATGAACTTCACAGCAACGTGGATAGATTTAATGTCTATAATACACAGTGATCAGCCGGGCTCGGTGGCTCAGCCTGTAATCCCAGAGCTTTGGGAAACCGAGGCGAGTGGATTGCCTGAGCCCACAGGTTCGAGACCCACCTGGGCAACTTGGCGAGACCTCATCTCTACAATAAATCAAAAAATTATCCCGGCGTGGTAGCGCACGCCTGTAGTTCCGGCTACTTGGAAGGCTGAGGCGGAAGGATGGCCGGAGCCCAGCAGGTTGAGGCTGCAGTGGCCGGGAGCAGCCACTGCACTCCAGTCTGGGTGACGGAGTGAGATTCCAACTCAAAAAAAAAAAAATACTCAGTGATCTATCACAGAAACAAAGATCTGAGTACCACATGTTCTCACTCATAAGCAGACTGAGCAATTATCATAATACTTTAAGAAAGGGATTGGCAGTAGCAGGAAACTTCTGGTAGGGGAGAGAAATGACACAATTCGTCAACAAGGGGACCTGATCTCAAACCAGCTGAAGTGGGGACCAAAGTCAGGCCCAAACTTTACCTGTCCAATGACCATCTATATATCTAATCCTGAAGTGTACCCCACATCTTTAAAATAAATAGATACAACACAAAAGAAAAGAAAATACACTGGATTTGAACTGTGCTTTAGACCAAATGGATTTGCCAGACATACATAAATTCATCCAACTGCGGCAAACTACACATTCTTCTCAAGTATACATGACACATTTTCCAGGATAGACTATATATGTTAGGCCAAAAGAAAAGTTTTAACTAATTTAAGATTAAAATCATACCAGTTTTGTCTGACCACAGTGGTATGCAATTAGAAATCAATTATAGATGGAAAACTGGAAAATTCACAAACATATGGAAATTACACAACAATCAATGAATCAGAGAAGCCAAAAGAAAAAACTTAAAGATAACTTGAGACAACCAAAAATGAAAGCATAACAAACCAAATCAAAAAGAAGTTTGAATCAGCAATCAAAAATATCTTATTTTTAAAAAGCCTAGGAACTCATGGCTTTACTCATGAGTTCTAACAAATATTCAAAGAAGAATTAATAACAATCCTCCTCAAACTTTTTCAAAAAATTGAAATAATGAGAATATTTTCAAACTCCCTTTATGAGACCAGAATTATACTGGTACCAATATCAAACAAGGGCACTACCAGAAAAGAAAATTATAACTCGATAGCCCTAAAACACATAAGCACAAAAATCTTCAACAAAATACTAGCAAACTAAATTTAATATTAAAAGAATCATGCACTATAAACAAACGGAATTTATACCCTAGAATATCATGGCAACTCAATGTATGAAAATTAGCAAATGTGATCCACCACATTAACAGAATGAAAGACAAAAATTATAGATCATCTTATTAGGTGTAGAAAATGCATTTGACAGAATTCAACATCCTTTCTTATTTTTACTTTTTAGGATGTGGGGTACAATTCAGGATTAGGTATACAAGTGGTCATTGTACAGGTAAAGTTTGGGCCTCCCTTTGGTCCCCATTTTGCCTAGCTTGATATCAGGTACTCTTATTAATGTCATGTGACCCTCTACCTCCCTGGAAGTTTCTAGCTACTGCCAATCACTTTCTTACAGTATTTATGGCAAATGTTCTGGATTCACTTATGAGTGAGAACATACAGGGTGCCTGAGCGAAACATATTTGTATACCTAACCCTTAACTGTACCCCACACTATCAAAATAACAAACACTGATAAAAAAAAATCATCAAGGAAATGCAAATTAAAACTACACTGAGATACCACCTAACTCCAGTCAGAATGGCCATTATCAATAACTCAAAAAATAGCAGACACTGGAGAGGCTGTGGTGAAAAGGAAACACTTCTACACAGTTGGTGGGAGTGTAAATTAGTGCAGCCTCTGTGGAAATCAGTGTGGCAATTCCTAACAGCTCTAAAAATCGACCTTCCATATGACCCCACGATCCCCCTACTGGGAATATACCCTGAAGAACTCAAATCACTCTATAAAATAGATACCTGCACACATATGTTTATCGCAGCATTGTTCACAATAGCAAGATCATGGAACCAACCATGCTGTCCATCAAAAGAGGACTGGATTAAAAAAATGTGGTACACATACACAATGGAGTATTACGCAGTCATAAAAAAGAACAAAATCATGAATTTCGCAGCAACCTGGATGGAATTAGAGTCTATAATACTGAGTGATCTCTCACAGAAAGAAAGAGCTGAGCATCACATGTTCTCACTCATTGTTGGGAACCAGCCATGGAGGCCCACTGAGCGTTAGGGATCAGGAAGGGCCGTTGACCCCGAGACCACTAGGATGTGTTCGGGAGCTATTTGACTCCATTTCCTCCCCCTTTCTACTCAGCACTAACCAGATTAAGCTCCTGTGAGCTCAAAACATAAAAACTCTGAGACCGGGACAAACACAAGCTAACTTAAATACTTAAGCTTCTACAGAAATGTTTAACTTGGCATAAATCAATCAGCTTAGGACGAAAAAGGTTTATAGAATATGTCAGTCACAGATTAGGTTATCCTTTGTTATGGGATTTTAAGATGATCATATCAAAAGGGTTTAAAGGCAATCATTGATTAAGTTTTCATGGATTAAGGTTTCTGGTTGGTGGGGGACGCCCCTCCCACATCTGACTTTGTGTATAAAAGACCCGTTGTAATTCCCAATAACACTCATTCGCTTCTGCACTAGACTGGAGTCCAGTCTCTTTTTTTCTCTCTTCTTCTCCCCAATCGCCAATGCCGTCTCCACCTTTGGGGTACCCTGAACCCGGCTGAAGCTGGTCTCCAGCAACTCATAAGTGGACTTTGAACAACTACCATAATACTCTAAGAAAAGGATCGACGGTGGTGGGAAACTGTGGGGGGGCAGGGAGGGAAAGAGAGCTGGGATTAACAGTAGTCAATACCTGTCTGGGGACGAGAAGGCACACCTCATCAACAAGGGTACCTGCACAATGCATATTTGTATACCTAACCCTTAACTGTACCCCATAATTTTAAAACAAAAATATGTTTAAATAAATAAAAGAGAACATACAGTACTCAGTTATTTGTTTCTATAATAAATCACTGAATATTATAGATTCTGAATTCATTCAAGTTGCTGCATAGTTCATAATTTTGTTTGTCTTTATGGCTGTGTAATATTCCATGGTGTATATGTGCCACATTTATTTTGATCCAGTTCAGTGTTGATAGGCAGAATGGTTGATTCCATGTTTTTGCTATTGTAAATAGTGCTGCAATAAACATGAGTGTGCAGGTGTCTTCAGAGTGATTCAAGTTCCTTCAGGTATATTCCCTGGATAGTATAGAAGATGAATTTCTAGTTCTTTTAGGAATCACCACATTGTTTTCCATAGAGGTTGAATTAGTTTGCATTCCCACCAACAGTATAGAAGCATTCCCTTTTCTCTGCATCCTCGCCAGCATGTTGTTGTTTTTTATTTTATTTTATTAATAATGGCCATTCTTACTGGAGTTAGATGGTATCTCGATGTGGTTTTAACATTTCTCTGATGATTAGTGAGGCTGAGCATTTTTTCTTGTGTCTGTTGGCTGCTCATATGTCTTCTTAGAATTGTCTATTCATGTCTTATGCCCACTTTTTAATGGGGCTGCTTGTTTTTTCCTTTTGGCACGTTTGAGATCCTTGTAGATCCTGGATGTTGGGCCTTTGTCAGATATACAGTTGGCAAATATTTTTTCCCATTCCGTGGACTGACTCCCCACTCTCTTAATGGTTTCTTTTGCTCTGCAAAAGGTTTTCAGTTTGATGAGATCCCACTTGTCCATTTTATCTCCTACGTCATTGGCTTTTGGGGTTCTGATCAGTAATTGGCTGCCTATTCCAATTTTTGTTAGGGTGTCTCCTGAATTTCCTAAGGTTTTCAAACTTTGGGGTTTCACATTTAGGTCTGTGATACATTTGGAGTTGACTTTTGTGGATGGTGATAGGCAGGGTCCTGTTTCATTCTTCGGTCAGTCAGTTTTCCCAGCACCATTTACTAAAGAGGTTCTCCTCTCCCCAATGGTTGTTGGTAGAGGCTTTGTTGAAGATGAGTTGGTTGAGAAATTGATATTTTGCTTTCAGAATCCCTATCCCATTTCATTGGTCTATATGTCTGTACTTGTACCAACACCAGGTTGCTTTGATTATTGTGGCACTGCTAAAGGACTTTAGCAAAGTCTGTGGGTACAAAATAAATATTCAAAAGGTAGTCACATTCTTTCACATCAACAACAATCATGCAGAGAACTAAATAAAAATCCTATTCACAATAGCCACACCAAAACAATGAAATACCTCGGATCTTTCTAACCAAAGAAGCGAAAGATCTTTACAATGAAAACTACAAAACACTGCTCAGAGATGACACAAACAAATGGAAAAATATTCCATGCTCATGAATTGGAAAAATCAACATTGTTAAGATGTCCATTCTACCAAAGACAATCTACAGATTCAATGTTATACCCATTAAATCACCAATATTCTTTTTATACCTGGAAACAATACAGAAACATAAACGACCACAAATAGCCAAAACAATCCTTAGCAAAAGAAACAAAGCAGGAGGTATCACACTTCCAGACTTTACACTTCCTGTTTTCAAATGATGTTATAAGCCTATGGTAATCAAAACAGTAAATATATCCAAATATCATATATTTGTTGAATATACACTATTTTCATTTGTCAATTATCCAGCAACAACAAAAAGAAGAATTGAATAAGTCACTATTCTGAAACTAATTTTACTTGTGAATACTTTATTCTTGACATATTTATGTAGTAATGACATCCTATAGAAGAGTTTTTAATGAACCACCAGTTGCCTAATGCTTATAGATTGGAAGAACTAATATTGTTAAGATGTTCATAATATGCAAAGTGATATGCAGATTCAGATTTCCCTATAAAAATTTTAGTGGCATTTTCCACACATAGAAGAACAATCCTAAAATTCATATGAAAATACAAAAAAAAACCTCAAATAGCCAAAGAAATCTTGAGAAAAAAAGACAAAGCTAGAAGTATCACTTTTTCTGATTTTAAGTTATAGTATAAAGCCATAGTAATTATAACAGTATGGTATTGGCATAAAAACAAACACATAAACTAATGGAACATAGTAGAAAGCCCAGATACAACCCACACAAATCAAGTCAACTAGAATTCACAAAGTCACCAAGAATACACAATGGAGAAAGGATAGTCTCTTCAACAAATGGTGTTGGGGAAATTGAATATTCACGTCCAAAAAATTAAATAAAATTGGATCCTTCTTTTATATTATACACAAAAATTAATTCAAAATGGATGAAAAATTTAAACCTAAACCATGAAATCATATAACTCCTAAGAAGAAAACATGAAGGAAAAGCACTATGACATTGGTCTTAGCAATGACTTTTTCAAAATATGATATGAAAAGCATATGCACCGGGCTCAGCCTGTAATCCCGCGCCTTTGGGTGGCTGAGGTGAGTGGATTGCCCGAGCCCGCAGGTCCTAGACCTGCCTGGGCAGCAAGACCTCATCTCTACAATAAATTAAAAAAAAAAAAAA